>NW_024881680.1:602500-873116 GCF_019059575.1 Amphibalanus amphitrite
AGGTATGCGACAATATGGTTCATCCCATAGCGTTGATTCAGTTATCACAGCGTAAACACGCTGTTCCACGAATGTCGGCGAGTTGATGCGTCTCTCGCTCTCTCCGCTCTCTCTTGAGCCGATCGATACCACTAGCACGGTATAACGTCAGAACTCAGAGCAGCCAGCTGATCGCCCAATTGGCATGCAGAGATACTACCTAACAGCGGCACAGCTATATCAAACGACACATATCGTCATTTTCCAATATCACATTCAGTGAAGCACCACCTCAGCGTCCTCGACACTAGAGATAAGCATCTAACCCAACTCTAAGCTCCTGCCAGCCGATCGACCCCTGGCGGCGACCCGTAAACTCAAGCTTCACCGTCTCACCGCCGGGCGGCCACGGCGCAATAGGCGGCCACCCCAAGAAGGGAGGGGGGAGGGGAGACCATGACGGCACGTGCCGGGCCGCCCCAGAGAAAATGACACCCATCTAGTAAGACGCCACTGCCGGTCGGCCGGCTCTTGCCCAAAATGAAATAAATAAAGAAAAATAAAGTCCCAAAGTAGCCCGAGACCAAGATTCATTTGAGGTCATATTTTAAGACCAGAAATAGGCCGTCGATTTATAACGTGTCGTCGGATAGAGCGGCACTGAAAACTTCCGATGGTATTCAATAACAGTCAGAAAATTTTATAATTTAAATATGGCTGCAAAGAAGTATTTGGATACGTTTTTGCCGACAAATGAGGTTTCTATGTCGGGTGTTGGTGTCTGCAAGAGCCCGTCTGTTTGCACGCCAGCCATCTGACATTCGAGACACCGCCAGCCCGAAATAGCCTATAACCGCCAGCATCAGCACCCGAACCGCGAGCGCGCCGCCTATGCATATGTATCAGCATACAAAGCAGGGGCCCGTCGTGTTACATCGGCCCGGACCATGTGGAAAACCGGTCCGATTTGCACTCGGACACGCGGGCCCCTCGGCCGTACACGCCAGATAGCGACGACGAGCCCAGCCCTGGCCGCCACTCACCGCGCTCCAGGGCGTCCCGCAGCGGCTTCAGGTCGTCCCAGGTCGGCGTCGTCTCCTCGTAGATCTCATAGCAGTTGATGTGCCGGTCGCGCTCGCAGAGACGCTCCAGCGCCGATAGACAGGCGATCAGCACGGGCGGCCCCAGCTGTCGGCCGGACTGGAAGGTGGCGGTGAGCTCGGCGCCGAACAGGGACGGCGCCGGCCGGCCCACGGTTCCGGGCTCGCAGGCGGGCAGGCCGGCCGGCTGGGAGCCGCAGCGCCGGTGCACCACCAGGCCGCACTCTGTCGAGCGGAGGAGGAGAGGCACGTCAGACCCCATAGCGGCGCCGGCCCGGCACACAATGCCGCGCCTGTTGAGCTAGGACGGTGCCGGTGCCGGCCGGACGGCCCGGCTCCGGTGGCCCAAAACGGGGCGGCGGCGGCGCCACGCACCCAGTCACAGCAGTTTGAAGTCGATCCCCCGACAACAAAACAGCCCGGATACACAGCGGTCGTTGGGCGTCCCCGGCCGACCCGACCCAACACTTCAGACCTCCGGTACACAAAACGACCCAATGTGAGAGCACATCAACCCCCGTACACAAAACGACCCAATGTGAAAACATATATCACCAGAGCAGCCCAACCCGGCTACAGGAGACACGAAACCGGACCCCAAACCAAAAGACCCTGAGCTTCCCAACTCCACTGCAACAAACCACAACAGAGGACACCAGCAGACCACACAGACCCCACACTAACCACAAACAACACCTCTCCACAGTCCACCCGAACGCCACAAGGACACTTCACAGTACACCTACATGTAGCGATTCGGCCGTCACCGTCTCACAGCAACATAGCGCCACCAGATAGGCGCGTGATACGGCCCGCCGGCCCGCGGCACCATTATCCGTGAGCGCTGCACGGCGGTGCCTAGCAACACACCGCGCTCGGGTCGTGGTGACCTCGTGAGGGCGGGGGGGGGGGGGGCGGGAAGGTCAGGCGAAGGCGAGTGACGCAACGAGTGACTCGGGGCGGCCGCCTACACACGACACGGCCGTAAAGACGAGAACTAGGCAGGCTCAGACATCACGACGGGCACGCCCAATCGCCCGAAAACAGCCAACACCACACGACACCAGCATGGCATGAGCAATTCCTGTCTCCAAGCTACACCCAGATACCCAGCCCTTCTCTGTAAATTCCAGCTCACAGTCACAGTCCCACGATCCCGACCCGCTCACCGGTGCAGCTATATCCCTGGTGGTCCGTTCCGATCAGGTACAGTCCACACACGTCGCAGGTTCGAAGTGTGCTGAAGCTGTCCTGTCGCAGCTGGTGCTCGGAAGCCGAGTGGCCGGCGGGCGGGTGGCCGGGCCGGATCTCTCCGGCCGCCCCGCCCTCACCCGCCTGTAGTCGGCGCACGGCCATCAGCAGCATAGTCTGGGTGAACGGGTCCTTGATGCCCATACTCTGAGGAAGCAGAGAGGGAAATGTTGTTAGAGGCATGGTCGTGGTTAGAGGTTGGTGCTATTAAACAGGCGAGATGACTGAAGGTAACACATAAAAACCGGCGTACACGAGGGAGAATAAAACTCAGTGGAAACATACAGCCAAGAACCAGCGCAGTGCCGGTCGTCGCGGAAGCATGGTGCAACGCTGCAATTGACGCGGAGAGGAAGCCGCCGGGTACAGATTAGAATCCAGTTCAGACCGACTCTGTGTACCCAGGCGCCAGCTCGGAGGGAGGGACGGGGAGGGGTTGTGTGATTTCGGCCACCACCGACAAGTACGGCGCAGTAGGGCCGGAGGCGGGGCGTGGGGAACAGCGTCGCAGCAGCATGTGACCCCCGCCCCGCCCAGCCGGGCCCCCGGGGGGGCCGCCCAGCCCCCTGACGTCAGTTCGCGGCCCAAGCCGTGTAGGCTTCACACGGTCTGCACGGGATTCATAAACAGCCGGCCATCATAACAAACCCTTGCTGAGGAGGCTGACACGACCCGGGTCACAGGAGATCGCTGATCGCCCGGAGCGTCAGCCGGTGTCAGCACGAGAGGCAAATCAACCCGGACGGAGGCGGTGTTTTGTATGCCGAGAGAGCGACGGTCGTCGCAGCGAGCAACACAAAAAACTTCGTACCGAGCGCCGCCAAAAACGCACATATCATTAGCTGCACGCTGGCGAGGCGCCGAGCACGCCAGCAACAGGACAGCGCTGCCGCCGGCCCCGTCTGACACGCAACCCCGGCGCGTGGTTTCTCAGCAACAGAGGGTCGCCCACGCACGTCCCACACCGCGCAGAGAGCCAGACACTCCAACAGACAGTCCGACATACCTACAGACAGCCGGCCGGGAGCCGGCCCTGCGGCGGTCGCCTCCCCTTCAGATACGGCTCACTCGGTTTATGGCTCGTAAAGTCACAGACTCAGCCGGAGGGGGACGCAGCGCGGCCGTAAAGCGTCGCACACCGGTTGCCATCGGCGCACAGCCGGCGTTGGGGCAGGTCGGCCCCAACAGCTGCTGCCGTTACTCAGCTGTGCTCGCACTCTCTGTCACTCAGGCTTACATGAATCATTGAGGGCGAGGGAAAAAAACGTCGAAAAAACGCCAAAACCACGCGGCGCTGTGGCGGTGCGACCTTCGAGTCACGGGCCTCGGGCGTGCTACAAAGACAAACAGTCAGGAGCTCAGAGGATGGCGGCCGATTTGGCGCGGCTAACCGTGCGCCCGGCGGTCGGCCAGTCACCAGGCCGGCCGGCGGGCCGCGGCGGCACGGGCGGCGGCTCGGGCCGACCGAAGGTCGCGCTATCGCCGCCCGGTCCGCCTAGTAACGGCCAGATAGCGCGGTGGCCTGTTTGCTGGCCGGCCGGCCGCCTGTCGCGGCGCGCGCGTCAACACGCTGTCCGAGCTGTTTATAGTTTACAGCCGGTCTGAGGCGAGACCGGGCGGTCGGGCCGACCGAGCCCGGACCGCCGCCGCCGCCACAAACCACGGTGCACGGCCAGCGCGGCGGTCCGACCGCCGGATCAGTGGCGGCGGCAGGCGCATCCAGTCGGTCGGCCCGGCCAATCGGGGGCAGGCCACGCTGCCTCCCAGCCCCTCCCCTTCCCGTCCGTCCGTCCCCGCGCTCCCCTCCCCTCCCCGCGACCTCGTTCCCCGCAGCACCTGGCCTCTAAACCAAACCGTTCGTGCCCGCCGGGCGCGCTCTCGCTCAAGCAGCTGGGCGTCCTCTCACCCGAACCGTTCGACGCTATAAACCGTTTGGCATCCGGGCGCCCGTCGACCGCCCGGCAGTTTCCCTCTCTCTCCTTTATTTCATTGTCCGTTTTTCAGGGCGCCCGGCGGTCCGGTCGTTTGGGGCCAAATTCGCCGCGCGGCCGGCGGCCGACCGCCTCTGCTGGCTCGCTGGGCCGAGGCCGCCCGGACGGCTGGCTTCCGGGCCGACCAGGCGGGGACGCCGACCAGTCGGCGGCGGCGCTGGCGCCATCTGCGGCCGACCGCCGACCAGAGGCCAAAGAAGGCACCACCGCGCCGACTCGGCCGGGCCCGGCCGGCTCATCACCCGGAGAAGGCCTCACGCGGGTGACGGACAGCGGTGCGACAGCGAGCGAGTTTCTCCGCTGTGCCGATACCATCTCCCACCCCGCTCTGCTGACAGGCCGGCCGCGGCGGATCGGCCGACGAGTCAGTGCTGGCCGGCGTCCCAGCCGCGAGCGATACCATCAGCGGCCAGCAGCCAGCGCACACCGGCCGACCGGCGCCGGTTCCCGGCCGGTCAGCTGACCGCCGCCGCCGCCACAGCCACCAGGAAGTCTCGGCCGCCGGCTGACCGGCGCGCGGCGCGCCAGCTCTCCGCCGGGTCGCCGCCAGAGCAGACAGATCTTCCGCCCGGCGCGCGGCCATCCGACACGTGCAGACGGATTACAGCTCATGAGAGCGGGATTCCCTGCCTCTCGCGGCGGCGGCCAGACGCCCAGACGGGCGTCCGCTCCGGTTCCTCCCAGGCCGGGGAGTGGCCGACCCGTCACGCGAGCAGGCGGCATTCCGCCGAGCGCAGGGGAGGCGGCCGGCTCGCGCGGTGTTGAAACCCCGCAAGGTCACCTGAATTCCATCCGCCGCTCACCGAGGTATTCGGCCGGGCGCGCGATCTCTCCCTCTCCTCTCCGCTCTTCCGTTCGCAGAACTGCCCGGCCCATTCCCGGAATGTGGGGCGTCCCGGGCGGCACGGCACGTGCACTCCTCCCCTCTCCCCTCCGCTGAGTGCCCAGCTGGGTGTCCCCTCCCGCCGGTGCTCCCCACAGTGCGCGCGGGACGCCCCCTGCCCGTCCCCGTCCATCAACCCATTCCCAGCCGACTTACCATCAATTTCTCCTTGTCCAGATTGAGAAGTTGCATACCATCAACGTTCATAGACTTCAAGCATTCAGCAGTAGATATCATGTTGATTGACCCCACCCATTCAAGCACATTGTTGGCCGTCCACTTGTGTATTGGCTGAAACAGAGGGGGAGAAACGATCATTAGCCAATGGTAACGACACGATGATAATGAAACATTCACACAGCACAGGGAGGTGGTGGGACGCTCGATGGCCGTTCCTATGGCGGTCGCTGACCGGTCCCACCCTCCCAGGGAGAGTGGGGAGAGCAGGGAGCGGCGGATAGAGCGCGCGCGGCCAGCGACAGGCCGCCGGCACACTGACAAAGGGAAATGGCACGCCGCTGTGACCGGCGGCACACACGCTCGGTTCGGGCCGCCGGCCGACAGTGCAGCGCTGGGAGCTGACAGAATATGCCGCTGGGCGCTGACCGTCCGAGCGCCGCGCGCGTGCAGAAGGTGCGCGCACCCGTCAGCTCAGGGCCGGGCGGCACACCCGGATCCAGCAGGCGGGGGTGCAGCAGGCCGTCCTGCTGCACCAGCTAGCTCATTATGCAGTTGCCAAGGGCGCACGGCCGCTGCAGCCGCCTTACGGCACTTTCAAAGCCGATGGCTCAGCATTTATTCGGCACCGAACAATGGCGTGAGCTGGCGCGGCGCACTGCGCGCAGTGGGGTCCGGTCCGACCGGCCACGGCAACAGGCACCGGCACCGATCCGACCCGACCCGACCGCCGCCTCCGCTCCGGTGCCGCCGCCCCGGAGCGCCGATTCGGTTCGGCTCGGCTCGGTTCGGTGCGGCCCGCAGCGCGGCTCCGAAGGCCATCCGGCCACCAGATGAGCGCCAGCCGGCCGGCCGGCCGACCGGGCGGCCATTTCTGGGCCACGAGCGACCTCCCCCGCCCGGGCGAGTCCAACTCGCCTGGCAACAGCCAATCGGAGGCCGCTGCGTGACGTAACGATCCGCTGCAGCGGCGACCGGCCGGCGGCGGGCGGCCGCCGGCGCCGCGTGCACCAGGGAAAAACTGACCGGCCCGTCCACCACCGCACCGCCATCCGAAATTGGCCAAGCCGTCAACTCGGCCTGCACGAGCGTGCGGCTCGTGCGACGGCCGGAACAGCGGCCGCACTCGGCGCTGAGCTGCCGCTCCTCGCCGGCCGGGCCTGGGAGCGCCTGCGCCGGCCAACAAAGAAAGATTCCTGGCCCGGTGCGGCCGGCCGGAGCGCGTCCTATCATCGCTCATCTCTCACAGGCCGTGCGCGCCCGGCGCCGCGACAGGCTCCGAATATTTCGGGCGCCGACCCGTCGAGCTCGACAAGACCCGCCCGACCTGAGCGGCGCCGCATCTGAAATGAGCCTGAGAGCCGGTCCGTGGGACTGGCCGGCCGCATGGCACACTTCGAGGTCAAGCACGGGTCACCGGCCGCTGCACTGAAGGCAGACTGTCGGGAGATGGGCTAGGGTTTAGGAGCATCACCTACTCAGGTGATAGGCCCAGTCATTCGATAATGACTGTGCTGCAAGGATTTTTGCAATACTGTGTGACGGTGACGGCCGTCCTGCCCGATGGGGCCACCGCCTCGGCCGCGCTGGGAACCAGGTCACGCCTCAGCAGCTAGCCGAGCGCCGCAGCCTGTCACAGCCATATAACCAGAAATGATCGACCACGTATAAATAGCACGGCGTCGGTACTGACATGGGAGGCGGAGCGGCTGCGGCGGCGGCGGCGGCGGAGCGGTCTCAGCCGAGCCGCAGCTCGCTCAATGGCACCTCATTCAGCGCCGACAGCACACAGGCGCCGCTATTTCCAGCGCCAGGTCAGCCGTCGCGGTCCGGGGGCGTGAGCGGACCATCACAGAGCCCCGCCGGAGCCGACGGAGCGGCGCAGAAGCGGCTCCGTCGGCCGAGCCTGGCGCACCGCCCGCTCTACCAGCGCTCTCACAACAAAGGACGCACGGTCGCCCCTGCGCCGGCGACACCCTCCGAACTCACTGCGGCCTCGGGCAGCCGCCCATCGCGAGTCCCGCTCGTGCCGCCACGGCTCGGTTCGTGACCATAATGGGCCGAGCGGGCCGGCCGGCCGGCCGCGGCGCAGTGCCGACCGCCTAGCAACGGCCGGTAGGGGGCGCGCGCTGCGCCGCCCAGAGCCGCTCGGCCGCGGAGAAACTGCAGAGAGGAGGGAGAGGAGAAACGGCCGGCGGACCGGGCGGCGCCGCCGGCGGCCGCGGCCCGGTCGTGTTGCCAGGCTGCGGCGGGCCAGCCGCGCCCAGTCGGAAATGTCACCCCGCTTCACCGAATCGAACGAATGCCCGCTGTGACGGTCGGCCGGCGGCGGCGGCAGTTCGTGCTGACCTCGGCAGGTCATCATCCCGACCTCGACCTGAACGCGGCCTGGCTCGGCAGGTCAGCGGCCTACCTTGGCCCAGGGCCGGCCGGTCGGCGCCGGGCCGAGCGGGCTCTCACCTCGCCCGGCCAGCAGCGCGCGGCCCTGGCGGCTGCGGCTGCGGCGCAGTCGGGCCGGCCACCCTTTTGGGGCCCCTCGCCCGACCACGTGGCTGGCCAACCGGCTCGGCTCGGGGCGGGCTGTCCGCCGACATACTGGGTCAGAGCTCCGCCAGCCGCCGGTGGAAGGTCGCGGCGCCACGGGGCTGACCGCCGCTCCATCACTCCAGTAGCGCCAGCGTCGGCCAGCAACAGCAGTCATCGCTCACGGAGCCGCCGACATCAGGCGCCTCTCGGGACCCCTGAACTGCAGCGCGGCACGTGGGCCAGGCCGCCACCGGACACCCCGCTCGCCCCGGGCCGGGTCCGGTCTCCGCGTTCCAGCGACCGGCGGTAGATCGCGCCCTCGGTAACGGACACCGTCCCCCGCGTGCACCGTGTCACCGTGCACACAGCTACCGGAGCGGAACAGGGACAGGACGCAGCCCGGGTCCCGGCCGCAGGTGACAGCCGACTGCTGTAAAATGGGCGACGACCTGGCCCAGAATCTGGGAAATGAGGATCGTGTTACGTAACGCACTCCCCTGTCCAAACGAGCGAGCGAGCGACCAGTCAGCAGAACGACCGACAAGCAGGCAGACCGGCGGTGGCTATTTGATGAACGCCAAGGTTCATGATAGCGACTCGAGAGACACGCAATGAAGCCACGCACCAGTGGCAAAGCGTCTCTACAAAGGCTGAAACGACTGTCTTGACCGTTGTAACGATTATAAAACTGGAAGACCGAAGCAGCTGAATAGGATGAAGGCTTCTTACATGTTAATCCAATTCAGGATAAATCAAAATTTTCCACCCAGCCATCGGCCAAGGAACGAATATGGAAGCGCGACGGCACCGCGGAAGGATCAGAGGTGCAGCTCAGCAGAATGGAAAAGCCGAGACGAGTCGGTTCGTCCAGCACGGCTCTGAAGACCAGGATCAGTCGGGCGGAGGGTACAGGCCGCCGAAACACTGCCGACTCAACACGAAAAGCCCCAGCAAACACAGTAGGTGTGGCACTTGGCATAGCACTCGGCACGCTATGCTACATAATTTACGGTAGGTGGCGCCGTCAAAATTGGCCTGCAGCAGGGGTGAGCAGGGAACAGCCGCAGTTGAACAAACAAGCCACGTAATGCAGACATTTACGTTGCGACATAATGACTATTCCGCAAGAAAACTAAAATTACTCATTGCTGGCACAAGGGGAGCGCGGACGCCTGTATTCCACTATCCCAAGTGAGAAATACGGCAGAGAAAAGGCTCAATCAGCACCCACTACGATCACGTGAGGGTCTCCTGACAGTGTGGTGTCAGGGACACAGCTCACGTCCGGAGGTGGGGAGATAGGTTTTGGTCCAGTCAGCATAGAGTCCAGCGGGACAGAAGCCACACCCAGGGCACAGGGAGGTGAGAGAAGGTGGCATTTGGTCCAAAGGCAGCGAGCTGACCAGGACAGAACATCAGACGATACCGCCTCTGGCAACCAGGCGTCTGGTGTGGTATACAACTCCGCCAATTCCACGCAGCGGGGACATTCAAAGGAGTCGACTCCACGCGAAGCTGGCTGCCCAGTGACGGCACGGAGCAGGACCGTGCGTCACGACATGTCGTCAGCCGTCACCGCTGTGCAGTCGGCCATATTTCGGGCCGGCGTCCTTCGTGTCCGCCAGTCGATACAAGGCGCTGTGGCCGCAGCTCGTTCCAGACCGGCCAACACGGCTCTCTCTCTCTGACGTCAGGGCCTGGGAGCGGCCGGCGGCCGACACTGGACCCGCGCCCCTACAGCGGCCATACATGTCCGCCAGCAACGACGATTGCAGGGTAGTCAATACCCACCGCGTCAGCAGGCAGGCAATTAACAAACCCAGTTTAGCCACGAAATAACTCACCGCCGCCAAATGTTGCACCGGTATTTCTAGACAAAGAACATTCATGTCGGGCCAGGTACCGCCGTCAGCTACCTTGTTTTCCGACAGTACGAAAAGCCAGCCGCGATCCCATCGTCACGAAGTAGACGATGTTCACAGGTGACGACGAAATCAGCTCTCCGGGAGTTCCAAGAACGCCCGACCGACACTGCCAGCGCAGGCAGCCCGCGGCTGCCGGCCCTGACCCGAGCTTTCCGAGCTCGCCGGGCCTCTGAGCCAGCTCACCATCCGCGCGCCCGCCGACCTTTCCCGAGCCGCCAGTCGCCGAGTCCTCCCTGGAAAGGAAACGCGACTGGAGCCGGCTGCCGGGGCAGCACCTGCGACTGGAGCCTTCCCGGCCGGCCGGACGGGGCTGCCACCGGCCGGCCGGACAGCGGCGCAGAGCACAAAAATGGAGCCGCGGCGCCGTACCGCGCGGCCCAGCGGCCAAAATTGAAGTGCCAGCCGGCTCACCAACATGACTCTGGGCACAGACGGGCCAGAAAATCGCCCTCGCCGCCCAGGAAATTGCCACCGGGTGCTAAATTCTAGATTGTTACAGCCTATAAGACTCGCAAGTGGTAGACCGCTTGGTCCGAGCATTCTAATGGCAATGTTAACAAAGCGAGCCAGCGACCTCCAAAAAATATGAGGTTATGAAGGGTCACATGGGCATGGGAAACATACCAAATGCAAAATGCTACCCGAGTTAACACAATCTTACTGCAATATGGTCAACGACACATAACTAGCAGTAGCAGCAACGTAGCAGCGTAACATCAAAATACAAGTATCCATTTCTACCTATCAAAACACTTCAAACGAAGCTCAACAAGCAACAAGTACACGGGAATGGTACCACTCATCTACTTTTTACTCAGGCTCGGGGTATCGGCTAGGAACGACGGTATCTGTCGGAGTCTGGCGTACCGGGGTTGATAACAAAGAACCCCAGCCAGGAACGAGGCTGGAGTAGTGGCAGGAGCAGGATGGTCGGCACCACGTCCTCCCAGGATATGCCGGTTCCAGGCCAGGAACAGGAGCGACTCCAGCGAGGTCCCAGCAGTGGCAGCAGGAGCACTGTATCTGCGGTAGAGGATGAGAAGGGCTCCGTGGAGGCGGGGAGGTCTGAGGTTAGAAAAGACCAAGACCGCGGGATAAGGGCGAGGGGCACAGTCAGAGTAAAGAGAAAACTAGGACCGAGGTCATTAGAAGGCTTTTGATGTTGGAGAACATATAAGAATGAAACGTACCCTTGGATGGAGTAACAATCAGTAGGTACTACAAAGGAACCCCACAGCCAGGCTTCTCTACAGAGGACATCTACGAGTAAGGATTAAGCTAATAGTTCCCTAGGAGCAGGTTGATGGAGCAGCAGTTGGTCAGGACCCAGGGAAGAGCACAGGAGTGCTCTGGGCGGGCAGAGTAATCGGAGGGCGGTGCCGGAGAGCGGCGACCGCTCGAGTCTGAAGTGAAAGGAGGGGTGAACAAACTGGCGTCGCCCGGAGCCGACGTGTAGCGGCGGGGCTAAAACAGGCCGGGACCGGGCGCCGGGTGACCTCAGGTCAGGTCAGGTCAGGTCAGCGGTACTCACCACCTGTTCGGTGAAGGTGCGGGTGGCCGGCGACTCAGCGGCCCCGTTCCGCTGACACGGGTACAGCGGACTGCAGCGCGCGCACGGGCCGTGGTACGAGCCGCTGCACTCTGTCGGAGAGACCAGGTCACACTTGTCACTGGCGTCGCCGGCGCTGCTACTGGCATTGTCACTGGCACCGCGAGCCGTGCCGCACAGCATGTAGTTATCCTTGTTGACGCGCGCAGCCAGCATCGCCGGGCTCAGGCGATCCTTCTTCGATGGCTTCTCACACCCGCTAGCACATTTCATATTTTCACTCGTGACATCGGCGCCCTTTGGCATCTTCTAGTAGCGCGTCGGGTACGGGGCGCGCTGCCGGCGCGGCCACCACATCGCACACTGCCCGACCGGCTCGAACCACTGTTGCCGAGTGGGCCCCCGAGCCGGTCGGCCGGCCAGCTCAGGGCCGCCGCGGCGGACACCGCTCGCGCATCCGCCGGCAGCGCCGCCCTGGCGGCCGAGCGCCGAACTAGCTTTGTAAGCAGCCGTCCCCGTCGGCCGGCCGGCCGCCCGACAACAAAGGCTGACACGGATGGGAATGCCGCAGGCCTTGATAGGGTCGCTAAGACCGACAGTCCGCGCGACATCAAAAATAGAGCACGCCTCACGAAGCTTTTGAGTTGGTGGAAACGTAACAATAGAGCTGAGCTGGAGGAAAGTCGCGGGTTAGGCCAGCTGGTGGTGTGTTATTTAGCTCCAAAACACCTGAAACACGTACCTACGGACCACTGCAAGCTGCCTAGGCAACATGACAACAAATGACTGAACATGAAATTCTTACAGCAAAGTTTGCAAACTTCGCAAGATGTAAGGAGCTCTGAAAAGCACGGCCCCGTCAATAAGAATTTCAAGCATCAAGTGCCAACTTATTCGCTTTTCTTACTTTTCGAGTCACAAAGTAACATCGTACCTACTAGTAAATCATTGAAGAGACCCCACGGGATGAAAATTCACACCCCGTATCTTCGATTCACCAGCGCTTATCATTTCAACAATGAAAGACCCACTGACGGCGAGCTCTCAATACTTGACCGACAAGCCGGCCGCTAGCACCGAATGTCGAGTGCTCTTAGGCTATGAAACCACCCTCTGTAAGTCTACCCCCCCCTAGGTAGGGCTTTCATCCAGCCAGCCCCTGGAATGCGATATGTGGTAGAAAAGGTAGACACACCAGTGTATGACTACACATAGTCCGGCCTATCTTGCATGACTACACACTACACAGTACACATAGTCTGGCCTATGTCTAGCTCCAATGACAGGCAGAGGTGCGTAGGTGCCGAATATCGTTTGACCGGTGACACCATTTGACATCGTTTGACCGGTGGGCCGTGGCCGTCTGGCGCACGGCCCGATCCGGTATATCTGGTGTGTTAGCCGGTTCGCCAGAGCGCCGCGCCGATCCATATCCCACAATGGAGCCGTGCATCCGAGCTGCCAGAGCCAGCCGGTCGGCAGAAATGAGCTCCCACACTGGAAAGCCGCCATCGGCACTAGAGTTGCAAAGTTTCCCCCAAAGGCTGCTACCGGCACCGCCACGCCCCACAAAAATTTTCTGGGATACCGGCATGCTACCACGCCCCAAGCAAAAAAACCGCCAAATTACCGGCATACTAAAAAACCTGCATTCTTGATTCTAGCTTATCCCTGCAAGAGATGCCACAGTTTGGCAGTTTCAGTAGGTACCCGTCCCACCCAGCAGCCATCCATTGTCCAACCACAAATACCAGCAGGCTGATTTTGGCTGAGTTGGCCCCACAAATACCCACAATTTTGAAACTCAATTGCAATTGCTGTTAAAATATCACCTGTAATCAAAGAAGTATTGCCTACAAAAAAAACTAACACATTCATCAAAAAGGTGAGGGCAAAAAGGACTTGAATTACTGAAATGTGTTTTTGAAGACTGGACAGTGAGCAGTTATCACATTTACATTTCACAGGTGTTCTACTTTTCCATATTCTCCTAACATGTTGCAGGCACCAGCCAAATGTTTAGAATCTAGATGGTCAAAACATAGGTAAACAAGTACAGATTCGGCCATCTTCCTAACTGAGGAAGCGAGATCAACATCTACTTTTTCCTATCCAATATGGCTTGCTGGTTCGTGAATAATATACGAATCATGTAAAAAAATGCGTTAATAACTCACTGGTCCTGAGAATAGTCACCAAATAATATGTAGGTACAAAAACGATATCTTCCATCCTCTCCAACCTCAAGCGGGAGCAAACACAAGAGGATGTCGAAACAGATGCGCCATAACAGAGGCTTTTAACCAGCTGATTAAAACGCTGCAAAAAAGTTTAACGACTGCAAGCTACTGCCTTGTGAATGATTATGTTGATAAAATTTAGCCAACACAATATTAAATCATAATGAATTCAACATTTTGATTGTAATTCACTACAAGAAAATTCATTTCTCTTCAGTTATTCAACCAAAAGGGTATATGAATAAATATTACGTCATCAGATTACATCCATTCATTAGGGGAGAGAGAATCTTAAAAGTAAATCCTTGGTTGTCTAATTATTTGCGCCACTTTGTGTCAATTTTGCCTGCATGATGTGTTTTCTTGTAAAGATAAGACAAAATGCCAGTTCAAATCCATTTTCATTTAACTATGGGACCAAAGTCAGGCTCAGGGCTACCTAACACCTGCCTTTTCAGATGGATTTTCAGTGTCAAATTCTTTGAAGAGTTTCTCAGACCACATCTCATGATCTCAGGACTCAAGGCCAGTTTCCAAACATTGTGTTTTTTGGTGTTTTGATTCCGCCTTTTCCCCGAGGGAATGTTGTCATGAACTTTTATTTAAGATTATGAGCATATTTTTAATTGACCGAATCCTCAATGTAATCTGAATAAAATGACAAATAGCAAAAATTCGGGTATATTCGATCACAGATCTTTGTCAACCGATACCAGCAGGCGCCACAATTGTAGATGTCAAAATACTTTTTGTTCAGTACACATGCACAACAGTAGATATGTCCTCAGGGAAAAGATTTATGGTTGATAATTCTAAAAGTCGCAGCAGTCAAACATAATATGTACAGGGAAAAACCTATACACAAGATTAAAGTGCGTGTGTGCCTAAGCATATACGAATTTAAGATGAAACAATACTTGCGGATCAATTAAATGGGCAGCAAGTTACACTCTTACCCTGGACAAAGTTAGGGCACATATAACATTTACACTGTGCGAAACAATTAAATGAGCATATTATACATAAATGAACATTATATACGTAAATGAGCATACATGAGCGTATTATCATACTATGACTACTCATACCCTGGACAAAGTTAGGGCGCATACAGCATCTATGAAAACGATCTACACAATCACTTTTTAACGTGGTGAGCTCTTGAAAAATGCTACCCTACTTTGGAAGTAGCTGCCAGGAGGTGCTGTTATCGTTAATAGCTGGCATCCTATCGCGGATGGTGATGGATTCAGCAATCCTCCTGTCAGCTTCATCCTTACATTTGCGTACGATGCGTGCTATCAGAGTCGTGTCCGTTGGGGTCAGGTCTGGGTGCTCGTGCGCGAAATGTTCACCCATTGGTGTGCCTAGTTTCTTGTTGGTGCCATCTCGTAAGTGTTCGTTATATCGCAGTCGTATTGGCCTACCGCTTTCTCCTACGTAAGTTTTGTTGCACAGACTACATTTCAATTCGTATTGAAATGTAGTCTGTGCAACAAAACTTACGTAGGAGAAAGCGGTAGGCCAATACGACTGCGATATAACGAACACTTACGAGATGGCACCAACAAGAAACTAGGCACACCAATGGGTGAACATTTCGCGCACGAGCACCCAGACCTGACCCCAACGGACACGACTCTGATAGCACGCATCGTACGCAAATGTAAGGATGAAGCTGACAGGAGGATTGCTGAATCCATCACCATCCGCGATAGGATGCCAGCTATTAACGATAACAGCACCTCCTGGCAGCTACTTCCAAAGTAGGGTAGCATTTTTCAAGAGCTCACCACGTTAAAAAGTGATTGTGTAGATCGTTTTCATAGATGCTGTATGCGCCCTAACTTTGTCCAGGGTATGAGTAGTCATAGTATGATAATACGCTCATGTATGCTCATTTACGTATATAATGTTCATTTATGTATAATATGCTCATTTAATTGTTTCGCACAGTGTAAATGTTATATGTGCCCTAACTTTGTCCAGGGTAAGAGTGTAACTTGCTGCCCATTTAATTGATCCGCAAGTATTGTTTCATCTTAAATTCGTATATGCTTAGGCACACACGCACTTTAATCTTGTGTATAGGTTTTTCCCTGTACATATTATGTTTGACTGCTGCGACTTTTAGAATTATCAACCATAAATCTTTTCCCTGAGGACATATCTACTGTTGTGCATGTGTACTGAACAAAAAGTATTTTGACATCTACAATTGTGGCGCCTGCTGGTATCGGTTGACAAAGATCTGTGATCGAATATACCCGAATTTTTGCTATTTGTCATTTTATTCAGATTACATTGAGGATTCGGTCAATTAAAAATATGCTCATAATCATCAATATGATTTTCCTCACTACGCTAAACTCTCTTAAATGAACTTTTATTTATTTTATTGTGCTATACGTATTACCTACCATTAGACTTACTAGTTTATCGTGCTTTTGCAACATGAATGAGTATTCTTCCTTTTATACACCACAGTAGATTCTTGACAATTCTAATTATAACCAAGCCTGTGAAATGCTGAGGTCCATGTGTTGTGTTACCACTACACTAAGCAATGGAACTTCTACCACAAAATGTATCTTGCAGTGGCTGATATTGCTGTTACTACATTTTGAGAGCCTCTTACTGTCCAAATTTTGAATCAGTTGCTGATATTTTTTTTTTGCACAAAATCAAAAATACCGGCATGCTACCGGCAAGACATGCCAGATACCACGAATAAACCTGCGGTAGTGAAAAATTACCGGCATGCCGGTAGTGCGGTAGGGAAATTTTGCAACTCTAATCGGCACCGTCGCGCCGGCGGCGGTTTCGGCGAAACAAGTTTTGTCGCTGAAGGATCACGGCTTTAATTTGGGGTTCCATCACTGTCGGCAGCGATGTTGTCTCCACCCAGCAACGTCGCAAGCGCCGATGAACTTTCCCTTTTGGTCCGACAAGTTCCTTCAATATGGCCAAAGTCCTTAAACGATTCTGGTGGGCGAAATGTCACGCTTCCAGAGAAATGGGATAGACTGTTCAAAAACACATCGTCATAATGTTGCGGGAGCAGAACACACCGGATCCGAATGTCACTCTATTTGCAGTTTAGGGAGCACAAGCGCGTACCGCTCCACACGTCCCTCCGATCCCGTCTCCCGGGCCGCCGCCCGCCCAGCCAGGGCTAGCCGCCGACCCCGCCCCAGGGCCACGCGGCAGGGGCGGCGCCGGGCGCGGCCAGCCGGGGAGGCGCCACGGGCGGCGCCAGGCGTGCCACAACGGGCGGCCACAGCCGCCCGTAACACCCCTCCCCCACATGAGCACGAGTCATCCCACGAGCACGAGTGACCCCCCGCATGACAACCACACCAAAAACAGCCTCAACAAAACACAACAACAACAAAAACGACAACTTCGAATCATACATTCATACACACCGTCCCGAGCGCCCTCACACATGCCGCCTAGCGTCGGCCGCGCCTGAGCCACCCCGGCAGGTAGTCCATCAGTCGCCGGTAGCCGGCGGCGCTGAGGTGGACCCCGTCAGCCGAGAAGAACCTGCCGTCCATCTTAAAGCGCCGTTTCTTCCCCTCCCGCCGGCAGAGGCGTCGGCCGAGCGCGACGAAAGTGGAGTCGGTCTCGCGGCACAGTTCGCACAGCGCCCGTTCGAGCCAGAAGGCCGGGGTGGACTCCCACACTCTGCCACCGTCGCGGGCCGGCCGCGGCGTCACGCCGAGGATGGTCACGGCGCAACCAAGGCTACGGGTGTCGATGATGGTCTCCTTCAGCCGCCCCAGCGTCGCCACCACCGTGACCGGGTCGAAGGCGGCCCCCCTTGGGTAAACGTCATTACCGCCCAGCCATAAGATGACTTGGAGGTCCGTCAGCTCCCCTTTCCCACAGACCCACGCCCTTACTTCGGTCGCGCTTGACCGCAGCCAGCGGCTCAGAGTCAGCCCGGGGACCGCGCACACGGACAGGCGCCGAGGGGGGTCACACCGGAAGTCCGCCCTGCTCAGCATAGAATCTCCTATTAAGAGCACGGCGGACCCCGGCGGACCAGCCTCCGGCGAACCGCCGGACCCCTCAGCGATGTCCCCCAAGCCAAAGTCCGTGTCGATCGGGTCGCCCAGAATCTCGCCCAATATGTCGGCACCGTCGACCCCGACTGAAGCCCCCGCCAGGATGGCGGCGGCCGGAGATACCGGCTCGCCCAGAATTTCGCCCAATATGTCGGCACCGTCGACCGCGACTGAAACCTCCGCCAGGATGGCGGCGGTCGGAGATACGGGTGGTCGTCCGCCGCCCTCCTCGCCGTCTCCCGGGCGTCTCCTGTCAGGAGACGGGAACGATTCTCCATCTGGCTGCGTCCCCCACATGGCTTCACCCGCGGCACCACCATCCGCGGGTGGGACCTCCACCACCACCTCCACCAGGTCCGAGTCCGACGGCGCCGGCGACGACCACAGTGCGGAGGACGGCATCTCCGTCACCACCTCAGTCAGCTCCGCGTCCTGCTGCACGATCAGCGGCAGCCCAGCGTCCGCGGAAGGCATACCACCTCCCGAGAGCCCTCTGAGGAGACCCTGAAGCTGTTCCTCCAGTCGCTCGCGCTCGGCCCTTTCCTCGGCAACAGCCGTCCAGAGGCTGTCTAGCTCCAGCCGCGTAGGGTCCATCTGAAACTTAAAAATACAATCACCTTTTGGTTCACGAGCACTTCTTAGCAGCACAAGTCAATATCTGCCCACCCACCCTACTTGATGTAACAGGGTCTTCCACTACTTTCGGTTTCGATCAGGAGGGACCAAATTTGATTTCCCGCCTGAAACCTTTGACACCCATCCTGACCTAGTCACATAATAGACCGGTCACGCTCCTGTTCTGCCGCAAAACCGGATCGAGAAGACACATCGGTCGAGGTGGGTCAGCGCTGGAAGCGACTAACGGGCACCCACCTCGACTGCGGCCTCCCCTCCTCACGAGGGACACCTCAACTTTGTGACCCCGGTGTCCCGGACCTCAGCTGACCAAGACGCCCCACTGGGCAGTCCCGCCGAAAATGGTCAGGAGCACCACACCCGTAACACCCGCTAGTTTTGGACGTATCAGGGCTGAAACGAGCAACAGTGAGTGCCTCCAAGGACGACTGCAGCTGCCCAACCTCCTGTTGAAGCTGACTTACTGTGTCCTGGAGCATCGCGCGCTCAGTTTCGGCGTCACGCTAGGCTAATGCTACCGACCCACTCGATGTTCGTTCCGTATCAGTGTTTCCTCCTTTATGTTTCAATAACTTTTACCTGTCTCATACAGGGGCCGCGCATAGTCGAGTGCGACACCATCCAACAGAGGCAATAGCCGTTTACCCTATCAAAAAAGCACGACGCTGTCTCACAGGCTAACCGCCTGCGATACTACTCAGTCTCTAAATAATAATAATAAATAATCAAGGCTAACCGCCCCGAAAAATGCCTGCGGTAACCCTACCGTCCCCTCATCCACCACTGATCCGAGCAGACCGCTCGGCTCCGGCCATTAGTTAATCGGCTACAGTCTAAACACGATCATGCCAAACGATAATAACACAACAGACTCACCGTTGCCGTCGCCGGTCCTACCGACCGCGCCAAATGTTGCGGGAGCAGAACACACCGGATCCGAATGTCACTCTATTTGCAGTTTAGGGAGCACAAGCGCGTACCGCTCCACACGTCCCTCCGATCCCGTCTCCCGGGCCGCCGCCCGCCCAGCCAGAGCTAGCCGCCGACCCCGCCCCAGGGCCACGCGGCAGGGGCGGCGCCGGGCGCGGCCAGCCGGGGAGGCGCCACGGGCGGCGCCAGGCGTGCCACAACGGGCGGCCACAGCCGCCCGTAACAATAAAACGAACCGGGAACTCTGTGAATTAAAGCCAGCAAGTCAATTGAACTTTTTCTCTAAACTATATACTTTGACATGCGATAAACATTGCTATGTACCTAGTTATATAAACATATTCATTTTTATGGTGGCGGATTCGTAGGCAAGTCACACCGCAAGCTTCAATCGCTGTAGACCGTCGTCTCTCGGTCCTTTCAAAATAAGCTTCTGAACACACTTCAGGATCTGCAAAGGCCAAGGGTTAAAAATATCGCGGATGTTGTGCTCCTCAGAGCATGCATGTATGGAAATTCGGCTCTCGCGCGACACACCCCGCATGCGATGAGACAGGCCCAGAAATACACGGTCCCGGCCGGTGCCGTCTCGGCCGGGCGCGATATGCATCCCGGTGTCCATGTAGGGCCATCAGGCTGTGTATGCAGCCGGCGGCGCGGCCAGCCGCTGAATAAGCCGCCCCGATCTGCAGCGCCGCCGGCCCCGCGCCGGCTGGTGCACTGGTGCTGGTGCCGGTGACTGCGGCGGGCCAGCGGTGACCCTGACACGGCCATCGGCACAGAAACGGCCGGCAGGGGGGTGGGGGGTGGTAGGGGGTGTCTGGTAAGTCCTCCCATGGTGCTCGCCAGCTGGAGACTGAAGCTCCCACAGCTCGGCCGGCGGTGGAACTACTGTACCAGCTAGTGGACAACCAGCCAGTCACGTCTGAGGAGAAAAATGACTTCAACAGGATACGACAGAGACCAGCACACCAAAGTCATGTGTCGAGATGTCAGCCCCCTCCTCAGTCTACCACAATCCTCACGCTTACCACCACACCAACACCATCGCTGCCTTCATGGATAGCACCACCTCCGCCACTGCCACTGTCTCCGCACCCGTCACCACTGCCACTGCCATCACCACTGCAGCCATCACCATCACCACCGCTCCGCTGAGCTCACACAGCCCCCAATCACCGCCTGACGTCAGCCCCGCTGAAAAATCAGCTAATCTTGCAACAAGTTATGATAAGCGGAAACGAGCTGACCACCAAAAACGCCGTACTTAATGACCGTGCTGTTTTCGTCGGGCGGGTTCAAACACTCCGCAAAACGATGTGGTTTTGGGTGTTCATGATTGTCGACTGCAGCTTTGGGTTGCCAAATCCACCCACCGGCCTAGCGAGCCGTGACTAAAGAATCACACAGCGACTGAGAGGACCCTAGCAGGACCGCGCCTGGCTCCACAGGATATCTCAGGACAAACCAGCACGGTTGCGAGGCACAGACCAGGACCTGCCGGCCGGCTGTATGCCGGCGCTGGCCCTCCGCGATGGATGCCCCCACTATGGGGCCCGGTCCGACCAGGTCCGGCCGGTCCGGCCAGGTCCGGCCGACAGCCGACGCCCCTCTGATGAATACGGGACGATTATCGCATTCCTCTGACGAGCCAGTCCTGCATCCGTCCTAAGATTTATAACAGGGGACAACAGCTGAGACAAGTCCCTCTGTACGGCATTAATTACCCGTAGGAAAACAATACATGTTGTCTTTTTAGCGCCTATAGCTGTTCAGGTTATTTCAGGTTAGTTGTTCAGGTAAAGGAATGATATTCGCTATGGCGAAGTGATGGCAGAAATCTGATCGGCCGAACCACAACTACCCGACGCCCGTTATTTGTGGTGCAGTCTGTCTGACTTTAGACGCCCACCAAAGGAAAAAAAAAACACCACTGAAGTCCAGCCGACACAACGGGCCCGAGATTTATGTAGTTTATAGTTATGTGTAGCTCTGTGTGACCGGCTGAGACGCTGCGTGGCCCAGACGCGCCTGGGGGACGCCGTCTAGCCGACACTGACAAATGTGTCCAAGGGGGGTGTCCTGTTACATGTGTGGCGACGGGGGCGCCGAGTCGCGGTGGTAGCGGCGCCGGGTCGTGCGAGAGGGTTGGCAGTGTGGTTGGAACGGTCGCAGGAGAAGCACCCAATACACTCGACTACAAGCTATTTCGGCACCATGCCTAAAGTGAAGGCATCTGCGAGTGCTAGTGCTGGTGTGACACCGACGGCAGCGGAGTCCGGCGGAAGGGCCACTTTCGACCCTCGGCTAATACCCGAGTTCAGTGGCGAAGGGACCGGTGCGGACATAGTGGAATGGTTCACCCGTGCCGAGGTGTTGAGCAAGCACCATGGGGTGAATCTGGCGCTCGTGCTGCCAGCACGACTGACTGGCGGTGCCTTCGCGGTCTGGCTGCAGATGTCAGAGGAGAGCCGCCGCTCCGTGGACAGCGTCAGGGACGCGCTGTACGACGCCTTCGCCATGGACCCGCTGGCGGCCTACGACGCGTATGCCAGCCGCCGTCTCCAGCCGGGCGAGTCGGCCGACGTTTATCTGGCGGACCTGCGCCGTTTGGCCACGCTGCACGGTGGAGTATCGGAAAAGGCCCTCGCTTGTGCCTTCATCGCTGGACTGCCGGACACCGTCCGCAGCGCGATTCGGGCCGGCACTCGAGCAGAGGCGCTGGACCTGGCCAGCATTCTGACGAGGGCGCGGGCAGTGCTCAGCGACGAGCGCACCTCCACGGTGGCGGCGGCGACCCGTGAGCGGGCCGACGGAACGAGCCGCCGTAAACCGATGGAGCGCAGAGCCAGCCGCCCCCCGCCGCGCTGTTGGGTATGTGACCAGGTGGGTCA
Organism: Amphibalanus amphitrite; assembly: GCF_019059575.1. Taxonomy (NCBI): domain Eukaryota; kingdom Metazoa; phylum Arthropoda; class Thecostraca; order Balanomorpha; family Balanidae; genus Amphibalanus; species Amphibalanus amphitrite. The sequence continues at coordinate 624,655 of NW_024881680.1, forward strand.
CATCGCAAGAAGGTGCCCAAACGGTCGGGAGACCGCGTCAGCGCCAGCGCCGTCTCCCAATCAGTAGCGCGCACACTTCCGGTCGTGTGGATCAGCGTGGACGGGCGTAAGTGCCGTGCTCTAGTGGACACGGGCTGCACGGACACACTCGTTCATGCTGGAGCCTGCTCGGACTGGTCACCGCGCCCGGTCAACATGATGACCGTGAACGGCGGGACGCTGCGCTGTCTGGGCATCACTGAGATCACCGTGCAGCACCGGGAGAACCGGGCGAGCCTGACGGCCCTGGTCGTACCCGATCGGCCGCTGGGCATGGACGTGGTGCTCGGTATGTCTGGTATTGTGGCACTGGGCGGAGTGTGTGTGAAGATGCCCAATGGCGTGGAATTTGGTGCGGCAGTGGTGCCGGCAGCGGCAGCGGCGGTGGCGCCGACAGTGGTGACGGGGGCGGTGTCGGCTGTGGAAGCAGCGGCACCGGCGGTGACGGCGGTGGCGCCGGCGGTGCCGACGGTGGTGACAGGAGCGGCGCCAGCAGCGACGGCGGCGGTGGCGGTGCCGCCGCTGGTGACAGGGGCGAGGCCAGCTGCTGGGACAGCGGTGCCAACGGAGACGGCGCCGCCAGCAGCGACGGCGGCGGTGGCGGTGGCGACGCCAGCTGTGCGTACGGTGGCCCCTAAAATCGTGGGAACGGCGGCCGCGGTGCAGGGCGAGACGGCGGCGGCAGGGCCGGTGACAAATGGAGCAGTGGTGGCGGCCAATGCCAAGGCCGCGGCAGGGACGGCGCCCGTGACGGGGGCGGGTCCGGTGAGAGGGGCGGCGCCGGCCGCCAGTGTGGACCGTGGGGACCTGTCAGTGGACGCCGTGGATTTTACGGCCCGGTTTTCGGCGGACAGTGGCGAGTGGACTGTGGCCTGGAAGTGGACAGACGGAGAGGGCCCGGACCGCCTCCACAATACTGTCGCCCAGTACAAAGTGCCGGACGCGGCGCGGCCAGCCTATGACGAGGAGCTGGAACTGTGGGCTCGAGAGGGGTGGCTGCAGCCATATGACGAGCGAGTGGACGGCCCAGCGCGCGGTCTGATACCTCTGATGGCGGTTGAACAGCCCAACAAGGACAAGGTGCGGCCGGTATTGGATTATCGCGAACTCAACAGGCACGTCACCGCCCATACAGCAGACGCAGAGGTGTGCGCAGAGCAACTCCGTCGCTGGCGGCGGCACGGCTCACGATTGGCAGTGCTCGATCTGAGAAAGGCCTACATGCAGCTCCGGCTGGACAGACGGCTTTGGCCATACCACACCGTACGAGTGCGTGGTCAGCTTCACTGCCTGCAGCGCATGTCATATGGGCTGAATGTAGCTCCGAACATCATGAGATCTGTGGTGCGGACTATACTTGAGCAGAACGAGGCGGTCAGCCGGGGCGTTCTCCCGTACGTTGACGACCTTCTCGTGAATGAGGACGTCATCTCCGCGGAGCAGGTTGCAGAGCACTTCTCCCGGTACGGCCTTGTCTGCAAGCCACCGCAGCGCCCGGCTGACGGCGCTCGAATGCTGGGGCTGCAGGTGAGCTGTTCGCGCTCGGGAGAGCTGCAGTGGCGCCGGGACAACCCCGTCGGCGCACCGCCAGAGGTGATCACGCGCAGGGCGCTGTTTGCATGGTGCGGCCAGCTGGTTTCCCACCTTCCAGTGGCCGGCTGGCTGCGTCCAGCTGCGGCCTGGCTAAAGAGACGGGCTAATGCTCTCAGTCAGGGCTGGGATGACCCCATCGATGACCCGGACCTGCGCGCTCAAGTCAGCCAAGTGGCTGAAAGGGTGACCTCCAATGACCCGGCCCGTGGACCCTGGAGGCTGACGGGTGAAAAGCTGACCGTATGGACAGACGCCAGCAGTCTCGCCTCGGGCGTCGTCCTGGAGGATCCGGAAGGCGGCGTAGTGGAGGACGGGAGCTGGCTGCGGCCGGAGACTAAGGCAGCCATGCATATAAATATGGCTGAGCTGGACGCGGCGCTCAGCGGCGTCAACATGGCGATCGCGTGGGGGATCAGAGTGATCGATCTCCGCACGGACTCGGCGACCGTTCATAAGTGGGTCGGTGACGCACTGAGCGGCCGGTCGCGTCTCCGGACAAAAGCTCATGCCGAGATGTTGATTCGCCGACGGGTGGACATCATCCGTGAGCTGGTGGCTGAGCTCCAGTTGACGATCACCATCAAGCTGGTCAAGTCAGATGAAAATCCGGCGGACGAAATGACACGCGTGCCCAAGGAATGGCTTCGAGCCTGCAGGGCAGAGGAGGAGACGGCAACGGCGACAGGCGCGGTGCCGGTGGCGGCTGCAGTGGCGCCGGACGGAGAGTCCACACACCCCGACACGGCTGCAAAAATTCGAGCGGTGCACGAGAACATTGGACACCAGGGTGTCAGGCGCACGCTCTGGTATTTGCGGCGTGACGGAGAGCAGTGGGCCACTAAGCCAGCGGTGCGCGCAGTGATTCGGACGTGTGACGTGTGCCAGTCAATCGACCCGGCACCGACCCGCTGGCGACACGGGTCACTGGGCGTTCAACTGACCTGGGAGCGTCTCGCCATCGATGTCACACACTACCGTGGCGATCACTATCTGACCGTGGTCGACTGTGGTCCGTCCCGCTATGGAATATGGCGGCGATTGCGCCGGTCAGATGCGGCCGAGATCACTGCTCATCTCGAAACCGTCTTTCTGGAGCACGGGGCGCCAGCAGAACTGCTTCTGGATAACGCCACTGAGTTCCGTGGTCGCCGCATGGGAGCGTTCGCGGCGAGATGGGGCGTGACCCTTCGGTTCAGGGCGGTGCACGAGGCAGGTGGGAACGGCATCGTGGAGCGTCATCACCGGACGATTAAAGTGATGTCAGCCCGCAAAGGATGTACCATCGCGGAATCACTTCACCGCTACAACATGACGCCCCGAGATGGCTCGCAGCCTGAGAGCGCTCCCGCCGCCGGCGTGTTCCGTCGTGTCGGGCGTGACCTGCCGGTAACCGGCGCCGGCGGACACGATGACCGGCCGCCGCCGGCTCTCCCCGCAGACTCTGAGCGGGGAGCCGGCTTTAGGGAGGGCGACCTGGTGTGGGTGCGGCGCCGCGGGCCTGCGACTCGCTGTACTGACGTTTCCCGGCCTGGCACCGTCACACGCATCGTGACCGACCAGCTTATCGAAGTTGACGGTGCTCCGTGGCACGTTAGGTGCGTGCGCCACCGGCACACGGGGCAGCCGACGGCGGCCGATCCCCCGATCGAGGACGACAGTGAGCCGGCTTTGTCGCTCGGTGCGTCAGAGCATTCATCGGCAGTCGGCGACCGCGAGACTGATCCCTCTGTAGAGGTGGAGCTGCCGCGGCCGACCTCTGATGAGCCACCGGCTCAGAACAGTACTGAACCGCGACGTAGCGCGAGAGTGGGGGCTCCGCCAGAACGCTTCGGGGTAGTAGTACCGAATAATATCGGCTAACTGCTGTAATGTATTTTGTCTTTCGCGTTGATTGTGTCGCATTTTGTGTCTCAAGTGTCTGATGTAGGTGTCCTAGTGTCCTAGTGCATTGTGTCATATTGTGTGTATGCATTGAGATGTGATCTTAAAGATCAGGGGGACGTGTAGTTTATAGTTATGTGTAGCTCTGTGTGACCGGCTGAGACGCTGCGTGGCCCAGACGCGCCTGGGGGACGCCGTCTAGCCGACACTGACAAATGTGTCCAAGGGGGGTGTCCTGTTACATGTGTGGCGACGGGGGCGCCGAGTCGCGGTGGTAGCGGCGCCGGGTCGTGCGAGAGGGTTGGCAGTGTGGTTGGAACGGTCGCAGGAGAAGCACCCAATACACTCGACTACAATTTAACCAGCAGACCGTTCGCGAATCAGCCCTTCTAAATATAGCGCCAGATCGATGGACGGATCTAACTAACACAGTCTTCATTGAAACAATACGGCTTGACATTCTATTCGACTATATCAGAAAGGATCATGCGTATCCTGGTGGAATTTAAAGAATGAATGAAAAAAAAAAAACGATGAAATAGCGACATGTTGATGAAATAAATATACCTCAGGTATTACAGGCAAATAACAAAGTTAACAAATGTGGGCTGATTCAGCAAAAAGGCGGAAAACAAAATAAGTGTGACAGCATAATAACCAGCCAGCCCCCTGAATCAGCAGCCATCCATCTCAATTCTCTCATCATTACAAACACGGCTCGTGAATGCTCCCATGACAAACACGACAAACAGCACACAGCAGCTATTATCCAGCGAGTGAATCACACTCGCATGGGGAGGTCAGGTCCCCTCCAGTCCCCCCCCCACGCCACCGTGAGTCTCCCTTTCGTGACATGGCATGGGGTCGTGATATCACGGCGGGCCCACGGTGGAGTGGGTCGGAGTCGTGACATCATGACCTGGTGCTGATGACTGTTATCAGCTCCAGAACCAGCACCAGCCTCAGCACCAACACCACAGCGTCGTCGTCGTCGTCGTCGTCGGCGGCGGCGGCGGCGTCGGCGGCGGGCCGCCAAACAAAGGAGGAAACGATGCCGCCCCGGGGCCGCCGCCAACGACCACCGATCGAGACCGAACAAAGACGTCAGCCCCGTCGGACCAGAGAAGACCGCTTCAACCCACCAGCAAGTCTCGCATTCTCCTCAGCATTCCCACCGTAATGCAAGCAAAATGACACGAACGGTCATCATCGCGGCACGGGCCCGGGCGCTGGTTCTCGTGCGGCCGCGACGCGAGCTGGCAGCGCGTCAGCTGTTCGGAGCGGCGATCTTGGCACCGGTCCAACGCCATCGATCCGCCTCCGCCGGCGCGGCCGGCCGGCCTCGGGCCGCCCGCATGGCAACAGCGCCCTCCCTCCCTCCCTCCCTCCGTCCGGACAGAGAGAGGAGCGGAGAGGGCGAGAGAGAGGCGGAGAGGAGAGCCGAGGCAGGCAGCCCGGGGCCGACTGCAGGGCGGTAGGGCAAATGGAAAGGCCGACGAGTCTGGCTTCCTGCTTCGCGATTCATCATGGCTTTGCTTGGTCTCAAATGGAGGCACCAACAGCCACCGCAAGGCCAAAGGAGATCGTATATCTTGGCATAATTACTCGAGGAATAGAATCCTTGAGCAATCATTTCAATGGTTCCAGTGTGAAGGTTACTGTGAGAAATAAGTTTTATTGTTACATTGCTAGGTTCTGAAATCGCCGCAGCCTAACACCAGCGATGCCCGCTACCCCGAGATTTCATGTCTTGCGGTACAGCCTATATTCAGGCGCCCACTGCTGCTGCCATCTAGGGACAACAATATGAACAACGCCAAACGCCTCGGGCGCTTTGAAACATCCAAAGCGCTACGCCTGCATATGGGAGTTTAGGCAGAATTCCAACACGTTTTTTAGGCAGATGTCATAGGACGCGAGCAGCATCTCAAAATACCTCCAGACAGATGCTCTAACGCTTTCAAACATTTCTCCACCTCATTCAATATCTAATGCTTCGCTATTCATTACATAACCGAGACGCAAATTAGCTGAAGGTTTAAAATGAGGCAACAGAGCGTCATACGCTAAGACATAAAAAACACTTCTTGAGCACAACACGCAAGTGACATCGAATGCAAACTAGCCACAGCTGGTTCAGCTCCTTCGCCGTACCCCAAAAAATTACGAGCTACTGGAACACAAATGCTTATACACGTAATCGGTCATGTGTGAAAGTTTGGGTGAATGCATTTTACGGTTAAAACTCGGAGCAGTAGCGTGCAGCGCATTCTCAGCTGTAAGGCTGCATCGAAGTAACGAACTACTGCAACAACGATAAACATTCTGCAACTTGCAAACTCAGATTTTACAACCACCAACATCACTCTATATGCCTCAAATCAATCCGTTTGACAAGAAAGTATAGAAGAACGCAAAAACCAGCACAGGGACAACAGGTGATATTAGCACCCGAGTTTGGTATTTAAGCCGCATAAGTCCGCCCTGAGCCGGAATTTTTCAATAACCTATCGTAAGCCTTTAATCACAGTGCAGGTAATATTATACTTAATCGCTTGTTCAACTCTCAAAAACACATCATTACAAGGCCCTAACAAGACCCCGCAAGCCAGGCAGGAAAAACCGTCAAGAATTATATTCCTGGCGCTGAGCCAAGGTGCCGTTTCTGTCGACTGGGGGGGGAGGGGGGGGGGGAGACGCACACGGCTCTGTCGCGTTTCGGGGAGCTGTCGGCGACGCCAGCACGGTCTTCTGACGTGTCTTCTGACCTCTCCGCCACTAATGATGAGAGATCACAGAGCTGCCCGCCCCGGAGACCGGCAGAGGATGGGAGCAGGGAGAGAGGAGAGGGATGTACCGACCGGGAGCGAGATGAAAAATCATAGAGATGTTCGCCCCGGAGGCGCGAGGGTAGAGGTGGGGAAGAGAAAGGAATACATCGCTAGGGATGGGAGGTTTTGCTGGCGGGCCGACAGGTTTGACGTCACCTTTTTTGCGTCGATGGTGCTGGCAACGATAAAGGATTGCTTCAAAGAATTTTTCAAAGAATTTTCAATTCAAATAATTTTCAATTCAAAGAAATTCAATTCAAAGAAAACAAATTCAAATAATTTTGATCTCTGATATGGAGAGATATTCGGACCAAAGGTAGTAGCCGGAGGTGCAAAGTCAAATTCACATAGCCAATTCGTGTGGCCTGTGCCACGCTATCCGCATTCCTACCATCAAGCTGTTACCTCCGCAAGAGCGCCTGACTGCCGGGTCTCTGGGAGAGTCAGAAGTTATTTACTCCTTCACTAGCCTGCCGACTACTCGTCGGACTTCAGCGTCACGACTCACGAGTCACGAACAGTGCGTGCAGAGCCGGTCCTCTGTGATCACGGGCCTCGTGTCGGTACTGTCAGCGCCGCTCCCAGTGGGGTACCATTTGGGCCACGCCCAGCCCGACAATACATAAAAACATAATGGGGAACGCCCGGCCCAGCTCACCACGCCACATCGGAACAGCCATAACAGCCATATTCCACACCGAGCAGCAATAAAATCCACCTCAACAAATGGTCCTAACAAATCACTGGCAACGTATGAAACAGTGCATATTTAGCTGACTAATCCAAATCACCGGCCAATTTGTTCCACGTTAGTCTAATGAATCGCCTTGGGGGCGCCCGGTGCCACCTCCAGCGGTTCCCATAACTCAGTACCAGTCGCCTGGAGCCGGTCGTAACGACCGAACCCCTCCACCGCCGCCCCGCCACAGCCGCCCGGGTCCAGGTGCCGCATTGCCAGATTGCACTGCCAAGCGGCGTTGCCAGGTCGTTTGGGCCGTTTTGGTTTCGCTCTGATTCCGTTTACTGTCCGCTGGTGCTGGGAGCACGGCTCAACGCCTCGTGAAGCAGCAACGCAGCGTATAGGAGAGGCAGCAGCTGATGCTGGAGCTGAGAGAGCTGGAGACGGAGAGTTGTGGCCTCTGGTAGCCCCAGAGCGAGCCAGGTCGCCGCTTGCTGGAACATTCATGACAGCAACGTCTGGGTCGGAGTTGGAGTCAGCATAGGATCCAGAATCGGAGCCGGGACTGGAGTCAGACGAGTAGCCAGGATAAAAGCTCGAGCCGGGCACAGAGCTCGATAAAGAGGGACTAGATTCATGATTCACGAAGCTAGAGGCAGGAGAAGCTAGAGACTGAGGTAGCACCAGAGACGGAGCTGCGTCCAAGGTTTGAGCTACCATACGAAGCAACAGTCGGAGCTGCAGTCAGAGCCGATGTTGGAACTAAAACCAGGACAAGGTTTCAGGAGACCGGGCCACACGCCGGCGCGCTCCACCACTCCTGTTACCATGCCGACGTGACGCCCGCACCAGAGCCGTTACCGTCATCACCGAGCTGACTGCCGCACTGCACGGCACCGCTTTCCCAAAGCCCGCGCCGCCCGGCCACATAAGCTGGGCCGCAGGCAGCGGGCTCGCCCAGGTGTGGAGCCCAGTCGAGCCGTGGCAACAAGCTCAGAGTGGAGGGCTGGGAATATCTGCGTACTTTGTGCGTTCTGTGGGCCAAAAGGTAGCAAGTACTGTACGAACATATTCTAATATGGAATCACTAGACCAGCTTGAAGTAAATATTTTGCCCCAGGTGGATATATTGTTGAATATCTGTGTGATGTATGTTGCATGCAATTGAAGGTACATATAATAAAACAACCAGGTGCACTCAATAAAAAACATTTATTACTTGAAGAGACGATTCCTCCCTTCCGAGAAAAGAACGCCAATTCTCGGATAAGCCAAATGGTGACGGCAGACAAAATCATTTTGGCCGAAAGGTCAAGGCAAAAAAGTAGCCAACTCCGGACAACTAAAAGCGATGGATGCATTGGGTTTCAGGGTCTGTGCCTTTGGGCCTTAGATCCCAGATACATATAGCTGATAAGTCACTGGCTTAAAATAAATAAATAACTCGTTGCATGGACGCCTGACATTCTACACAGCATTTTGACTAAAGCTGCTATGATCGGGTCCAAACATCAGTCAGTCGATGTGACATTAGCCCAAAGAAAACTATTCAGGGGCCAGTCGTAAGGAATCTGCTATCTACTCTGAAATATCAAGTCTCCACCACCGTCGAGCTATCATCGCTTTATATAGCGCAAGAAGCAGCATCGACCATCTCTGAGTATCGCTCTGAGAAGCACTCGCAGCAACAACAACAGCATGGACACATTGGACAGCAACAGCAAGAGCAGGAGAACAACATCGTTAGCGATGACAGAATAGAAGTAAACCAAAGGAAAAGTGAAAACCATCGGGAACCATCGACAACGATCGGTAACCAGCGGCACACCGTCACCAGCGCGGCGGCACCACCAACAGCCGAACCTGTGCGTTCAGCGCGGTGCAGGCCGGTTTCCGCTGCAGCGCCCGGCGACCGCAGCGGACGACGGCACCGGTCGGTTGCCGCAGAGACGCCGCGGTACACCGCCGTAACGTGACTGGCGACCGGCGGCAGCGGCTCGTCGAGCGGCTTCACTTTCACGGCGCGGTCATCGGCCGCTGCAGGGGAGGGGGGGGGGGGGGCGGTGACCGCGGACCGACCCGGTCACGGCGTGTGACCTCGGCGCCCAGCGGAAGGCCGGCGTTCCGACCGTTGCTAACGGCCGGAGGGCATCATAGCGGAGCCTGCGGCTCTTCTCTAACAGCCGCAGGGTGACAGCAGTGGTTGCCAGTTTGGGTTACTGTAAGTTTCGTAAATCGAATATTGAAAACACACCACATTAGCCATCCATGTCCATTGCGCTCTTCATTCACATCCCAGATGAACCGTTCGGAGATGGGCCCACGTGCCAGATACCCGGCCCGCGCCCCTTGGATGCAGGGCCTGGGCGCAAACAGGTTGCGCAATGCTTCCCACGCGCCGGGGTCAGGGCTCTCCCCGCTCACAGCCGCCAGCCGCACGCTCTCTCGCCGTCCCTCTCCCTTTCTCGTCCACCAATGAGGAGCTTTTTGCCGCCCCGCCTGGCACAGACATTCCGCACACTGACCACGGGGCTACAATACATCTGCAGAACAACATAATTGGCGATTTGGGGGTAAATATGTCCTGATTGAATCTCTTAAACACCTTGATGTAAATATACAAAATGCTTACAAGATATTTGACCCTTCACCTAGCATGCGCCAACATGATGGAAATTCTCTCCTACACTCCGTTCGGATGGATAATTTGGACAGCATGCACCATCGACCTACCAACGCCATCGCCGCGGCACCCCACCGAGGTGTATTTTTAGCCGCGGTTGCAGTGTAGAGAGCCGAGCCTGTTTGTCTGGCGAAGCGCACTGGGGCGCTGTCACTACTAACACGAATGATTGGCAACATTTTAGGCACGGCAGGGCGGCTGTCAAGGCGCTCTCATCAACACGGAGTACAGCAAGCAGACGTGAAACAGGAGCGCGAAGCGTGCGTGGAGGAGTGTGCTGCGTTGCATTAGCAAACCGGCCTCGGAATCCACATGCTGAAATATCTAAAATCCACCTATCGTCAAAGAACAAGCCGAACGCACAAATCTAGCTCCGGTCATCATTTGCGCCAATATGAATCGTAAATACAACGCTAAAGACGTCTCAAAACGTTGAAACAATTCAATTCATTCAAGCACAAATCCCACCCTCAGAGTTTCGCTCCTCAGTGTATTGTGAGGAGTTCACAACTGCGTAGTGGGAGGTCGATGTCTGTTTTTCATTCTACACATGTGCTGAGTAAGTCTACCGTCCGCCAGCTGAGCTGTCAGCACCATCGTGCGCCGACCGATCGACCCAGGAGCCCGACAGATTCTAAAAATATCACACCGAGAGCGCTTGCGAGACGAAGGCTTTTACGTAACGAGCAAACATCAAAATACAAAAACTTCATTTTAGAGCAGAATTGGATTGATGTGGAATTTCCAACCCACAATTAATCATTATCGAAAACACATTTTCCAATAATGACCAGCTAATGTCCCATGAACTGCAGCCCTCGAGCAAATAACTCATCGATCGGCACATTCAACTCGCATGCTATATCGAAGCAGACGACACATGGTCGTCTACCAATTTCCAGTTGCTAAGTGTGTTCAGGGTCTTCCGTCAATGATCTGCACCTGGTCCTGTGAGTCAGAGCCCAGGCACACGTCAGCCACACGTCAGCACCAGAACTGAGGTCGGTAGACAGTCACCGACCGTGCTAACGGTCGTGACAGCTACCCCGTGACAGTTCCCGTGACAGGCTGTCACCGGCTGCAACAACTGAACAGGCGTGACAGATGCCAAAGTGGGGTTTCAGAGGGAAGAAAATCCTGAGGTGGAGGCCAGTTAGCTACCCTTTCCCAGGCTCACGAGCAGAGGAGGGTTACATCGTGTGATGGGGACAATAAACAGCCGACGGCGAGACCGAGTCTCACGGCTAGGATGCAATTGGTGGCAAACCAATAACGCGCACAGTCATTCCGCACGTGTTCTTGCCTCACGTCGCATGGTTTGAAAATGGGCGAAGCAAATGTTTGAGCCTCGGCGCTGTTTTCAGCACGTCGTTTTGACCTTATCCGAGCCACTCAGTCTAAGGGCGAGTGGGCGGCCAGAGACCGTGTTTTAGTGGTCTGGTGGAGATTCCAGCCCACGCACAGCGGCCCATGTGGGCGGACCACTTCGAAATCTGCCCTGAACTGTCCCAACTGGCCCTCGAATGTACCAAACGATACACAACTGTTCCGATGGAGGAGAGATAAAACCTTTGGACCGGCAACGATCACATCGAACCCAAGATGGCCCCCAAGACAGCGAGTTGGGGTTATTGGTGACCTGCGGGATGCTAAAAATGGTTTGCAGTTGGTTCGTTTGCTAACGATGGTCTCTCACGCTATGTGAGTTACATCAGACTCTTGTGCCACTGCCCCCTTTTATCTGAGCACCACCATCTCGTGAGTCGGAGACAAGTTGATGCTCTGCCGCCGAGATGCGGACGCGTTTGGAGCGGCCGCGGGGCCGGCGCTCGGTGGGCAGAGGGTTGGGAACGCGGCCCCGCGCTCTGCTCTGTTGTCGCTGGCCCCGCGCCAGTCCAAAACCGAGTCCAAAGACACACATAAATGCAGCCAAGCACAGAGCCGGCGGCTGGCGGCGCCGTCGTCAAACACTGCGAGAGCCGCTCGAACGGCCGGGACGCCCATTGGCGGCCGTCACGTCCCGTCTGTCCGGCTTCATTTGCGTCATGTGCCAGCCACACGAGCCGGGGAAGAGCCAGGTTTGAGGCGGGGCGCTCAATTGGGCGTGGCAACGACTTAGCGTGGAATCCGGGGGGATATCGGACGATCCGCTTACGTCAATACCTAGACACTACGTCACGGAATCGTTATAAAGGACAGCACAACAGGAAAATTAAGCGACATCATCCACATACGACCTATGTACTTCATCAACATCCGCATACATGACCTCCCCACGCCTTCCAGACAGTCAAACCAAGTCACTTTTCATTAACTCCCCTTCCCATAACCCCGCAACAGAAGCCCTTCATGGCGTCACGCCCACCGCCCGGTCAAATTTCAAGGTGACCGTCAACAAACTAGGTCCGTCCGAAGGTCCAACGAAGGGCACCGCAGGGTCAGCTCCCAGGTGACCCATCAGCCATCGACCGGCACTTGGTAATAGCCGTGCATGCAGACGACGGGCCGGCACCAGTCTTTGTTCGCCGAAACTCGGGGCGGCAACACAGCCAACTCGGGACCGATTACCAGCAGACGTTTCGTCAGGCGGTGGATGCTCTGATCCGTCTCACGAGCGCAGGAGACACATGTCTGGCGCACGTGACGACAGGAACTGGGTCACAGGTGGATCGGCCGTTACCGCAGGATCGGGAACTAACTCTAGTTTTCTCAGGTGCTTCCTCTTGATTTAGTGATATAGGTACTGTTTGTGGTTCTGAATTTTGGCTTGTGCTGAAATTTGTGGTAGTTCGGTTCGACATCACAAAGGTCACGTGGTGATGATCAAAGTCAAACATTGACTGAAAGTCATGGCTGTCGGCAAACTGCCTAACGTGGCTTAGGCATGCTGACTATTGCGACCGGCAGACTGCCAGTTGTCCAGTTGTTCCACTATCCAGCAGTTCAGCAGGCCGACAATACAACCCTCCAGCCGCGCTTCGACCAGCCATCGACCAACCACTGTCCACTGTCCATGCACCCAGCCGTGAAGAGTTCCAACAAACCGGCTATCCAGCAATCCAGACTTTCAGCCGCCCAACTTTCAAATTATTCAGCTCCAACCGTTCGGCAACGGCTTAGATCCAAGTCCAACCAACCAATGATTCAGTCGTCCATCTCCAGCCGTTCAACTATCCGAGTGTCAAGTCGTCCAACTGACCACTGTCCAGCTATCCAACTAACCTACAGTTCACCTATTCCTGACTTTTGCGTCCAGCTGTCTCACTGTCTGGTGTCCAACCATTTAATCGTATAACTGTCTGTGTCCAGCAAGGCGAGCGCCCAGACATCTAATCTTCCAGCTGTCTGACGGTCCAGTCATTTAACCGCCCGTCTGTCCAGCCGTCCAACCGTCTGACTGCCTAGCCGTCCAATCGTCCAACCGTCTGACTGCCTAGCCGTCCCATAGGCGGCGGAACGGGGAGGGCACCGGAGCACCGTGCCCCCTTTGATTTTGGCATTTTAACATTAGCCCTATGGGCGTTGCATGGAAAGAATGGGACCAAAAGTCGGCAGCGCCCACCTTAATTGAAGGTGTTCCACCGCTACTGAGCCGTCCAATCGTCCAACCGTCTGACTGCCTAGCCGTCCAATCGTCCAGCCGTCTGTCTGTCCAGCTGTGAAATCATCCAACCGTCTTGACTGGACGACTAGAGGTTATCCAATCGTCCAGTCGTCCGACTATCCAATCATGAATCCGTCCAACCGTCTGTCTGTCCAGCCGTTTGTCCAACTGTCCGTCCGGCAGCCGAGCGCCGTGTGTCGCGCCGTGCCGCCACCACCGCACCTGATCAATAGATGGTCGGCGGCGGCGGCCACCTGGCAACACAGACCCGGCCAGCCGCGGCCGCGGCCTCGGCCTCGCGCCGGCGCCGCCATCTTGCCCGACCGCCGCCGCTGCGCCGCGCCCGGCAACAAACCACTAATGAAGAGCGGCGCGGGCTGCGCGGCCGGGGGGCGGCTATTCCGGTCCGGCCCGCCGACAGGAAGGGGCCAGGTGGAACCGCCCGCCCGCCCGCCAGCCCGGCCCGGCCCGGCCTTGACACACACATAGCGCACGGGTGGGCCAGAGCCCAGCCAGCCCCCGAGCTGATCTGGCACCACCTCTGAGACACTGTGGAAGGACCTGAGGTCGTTGGAGGTTAAGTGCTTTATGATATCCTCCAAATCCTGCCCTCAGAAGGATCAGTGGGTTCGTAGTCAATATCAATTCAACATTTTACCGCACGGGGATACACTTAGCCTCACTTCTATCATTACCGGGAATCTCAAACACTCAGACCTCAGCATGGAAACAGATCGCAGACTTCCTTTGCTCAATACTGTCACTGGGTACATATTGCCTCATCTTGGAAACAGTTAGGTAAGAATGAGTTTTATTGTCAAGGCGATTGCCGCACATTCACTCATTCGCTGAGTTTCAGGTGCCAAGGAAAAACACATATCATCCGTTGCAGTCGTACCTTATTACTGCTAAACCATGCATACAGAACTGGAAGGCATTGCCTGTGCGCGAAACGGGGACTTTTTCAGAGACTATGCACCTGGAACCTGACGAGCGCACGCCAATAACCTCATCCCATGCTTTTGCTGACCTGGCGCCGCCCCTGCCCGGCCGCCCTCTTCTTGTCCTAACGCCATCCCTGTCCCTCTCCCCTGTCACCAAACCACCCCACATCCTCTCTCGCCGTCCTATCATCACTCCCTAGTCCCTACCAGACCCAGCCGCGATCTTTGCAGTCTTCAGCCTCGATGCAGATCCAGGCTGCAAGAGCAGGATGTAGCGGACACGACTACCCGGCCGTTATCGTTACTCAGCGAACGTCGAACGCCGTCCACGGCCCGGCAACGGCCTCACAGCTATCGGTAGCCGGCGAGCGGACAAGAATGCACCCGTGCATGGCCCTAACGTGCCTGCATGTGACACTGAGACCGTCCGCGCACGCTATTTTTAACCGTGAAGCAAGCTACACGCCGTGCGGCAAAAAGAAAGCGGTCGCCGAGACCTTGGCGTGGAGCGAGCTCTCGGGCGGGAGCTTCACGCTCCACGGCGAGCGAGCGACCAGGTATGGTGGGTCGGTGTACTTGAAACGTAACTACATGAAACCGGCGGCTGGAGCGCAGGGCGACGACCCCGCGGATCAGCCAGCGTTTAAACAACTTTCACGCAGCCGGCGGCGGAGCTTGGCAGGGCGGCGGGGAGCGCAGGTATACGGTCACGGATCGGAGAACTCACATGCTCGGCGCTCACAGTGTTCCAGAGTGTTCCAGAGCGGAGGGCTTCAAAAGAGTTTGATGGAAAGGATCGGAGCGAGTTGGGTGATCACGCCAGGTTTACAGCAGCCCGGAGAGTGCACCGAAATTGGAGGAGCCCTTTTCTACCAAACCATCATAACCCTCAAAGCTACCAGTGATGCAAGAATGATCACGCCACCTGCCACATCTCGCGCCCTGTTTGGTCATGGCGGACAGTCGTACAGCGGGGTGTATTGATCGGTACTAGGTGACGACGCCGCCGATAGCACAGCTAGCACCAACCAGGATACACATCAGTCGGGTCAGCAAGAATAGACACATCGACATATGACGAATCGAACAGCTGACGAACGATCAGCTGACGCCGGCGCCGCGCGCGCCGAAGAACGCGATGAAGTCACCCCTATTTTACAAAGGTGAGGGACGATTTTGTCAGGGTGTGACACACTCCGTCGGGCAAAAAATAGGCACGGGACAGAGCCCACAACTCACGTCTGATGTGACTTCACGCTGACGACAGAGCCATGACATTTGAGCTCGGTGCAACAAAGGTCGCAGCCGCTTCAACAGAAGCAATGTGAATAGAAACTTCGACGTGACTAAGCCCAAGGCATAACGTCAATCGCTTCGAATTCGATCAGTGGCGTTGCATATCTACACCGTTGCCAGTATGCTTCTTTCAACGACAGGCTACGTCACGACCAGCATTATGCTTTTACAATGATCCTGCTAGATAATGTATGCAATTACAGCCATAATGTATCTGTCATACCATTCATTCAGAACATGCGCACCAGCTGATTACGCAACATGCGATTATATGACCAGATACCGACTCCTGAGCGCAATGTCTTTCCATAACGTCCATAAGTTGCATAAGACTCGAATCAGACTGGAGATGACCCCAATAACACTCACAATATTCATCAATGCGACTATCACGCCGTGATTCTGTGATTCTCGTGGTGACAGCGATGATCGAGGTCGAACGTCACTAAAATGTCACACTGGCGGGACATCAGGTGAGTCCTCCGCGCAGCAACGATTGTTAAAAATGAGCAGATCGAACAAAAATGAATAGTTAAAATGAACAGATCACTGGGGCTTGAGATCTTAGCAACAGCAGAAACGTCTACTAATTATACATTCAAATGGAGCAGTGTTTTAACCTAGCGATGAGTCAGACAAGTGATCCAAATTATCCACCACAAAAACTCGACTAACGGGCAGCCGGCAAAAACTAATGACGTTCGAAAAACGGACATGCCGTCCGTCTCCCCAGTAATTTGACAAACGGCACATGCCATGCAGCGATGTGAGCCAACATTAGAATGCAAAAACTTTGCAGTGGGCTGGATATCTGGACTTCAAATGACGAGGTTCATACGCACGCGGCCTATCTGATTTTTCTAAAATCGTGCCCAAAATGATAATCGAAAGTTTACGTGGCATTATCTAACAAAATAAAAGAACGTCGAACTAGCCTAATTAATCGGATGCCAGCAATCCACAACCTCATTCGTCCGTCACTGCCACTGGAGGATTTGGTAACAAAACCAAAATACAGCCAGCACTTCCACTAGACCTCAGGGTAAGCGAGAGACAGGGTGGCAGCAGCCTACTGCGCCAAATGCTATGCCATCCTCTGCAGCACCTCAGTCCTAACTGTCTGAGCATTGCAGCAGTTGGGTCAGCACCGGCACTGTCCCGGTGGGTCCACGTCAAAACAGCTAGTGACTATTGAGCTAGTGACTTTTAAGCTAGTACAAAAGAGCTAGTGCTTCAAAACAGCTAGTGACAAAACAGCTAGCGCCAAAATAGCTAGTAATGCAAAACAGCTAGTACCTCAAATCAGCTAGAGACAAAACAGCTAGCGTCAATATAGCTAGTAGAGCAAAATAGCTAGTGCTTCATTATAGCTAGTGACAAAATCGCTAGCGTCGAAATAACTAATGAAGCTGTAGCTTATTCGTACGAAGTACGTTTTTTGGAGTGAGTTGATATTTCCAAATTTTCAATTCTTTCAAAATTGCCAGTTTTTCATTACCCAAAAGTTAAATTTGTTGCAATGGAAATAATAAAATCAAACAGGGGAGCAGACAAGATTATTTACAATGGATACATTTACCGCAAAAACACAGCAAATGTTACAACACAGAGCTGGCGCTGCGAAATAGCAAGATGCAAGGGCTCTGCTTCCACACCTGTTACTTACATTAATGGTGGCGAAATTATCGAGAAACAACCACATAATCATCCTCCCGATTCAGTGCGTACCGAAATTGCCTCCTCACTACATCAAGCTTTAAATTCCGCAAGTACATCTCAGTTACCTCCCCGACGCATCATAAGTGACATTAACATTAGTGTGTCATAATCTTCAAGCATCTGATCTTGTGAAATTCAAAAGTGGCCAGGATGTTCAAAAACAAAAGAAAACATACAGAGACATGAATGCCAGATTGGTCACTCTACTGAGACGCTACAGGGAAGGCATTATTAGCAAAAAAGAATTCATTCAGGGAGTAGGCTTCAACATCACTTTGAATGTTTGAGATGGCATGACGCGGGAAATACATGAGTCATAGATGTCTTGCATTTTCGAAGCGAAGTCATTGGCAAGGGAACAGAGGTCCAACGAAATAGCTATTTTGACGCTAGCTGTTTTGTCACTAGCTGTTTTTAAGCACTAGCTATTTTGCTTCACTAGCTATTTTGACGCTAGCGATTTTGTCACTAGCTATAATGAAGCACTAGCTATTTCGCTCTACTAGCTATATTGACGCTAGCTGTTTTGTCACTAGCTGTTTTGAGGCACTAGCTGTTTTGTACTAGCTCAAAAGTCACTAGCTCAAATGTCACTAGCTATTCTGACGTGCACCCGTCCCGGTGACCCCGCTCGTAAACCGCTGTCGTCACCAGCAGGCAACAAAGACTGCGGCGCAGTGCAACGGCTAGCTAGGGTAGTGCCGGCCGTGCACCCAGCGAGCTGGGCCAAACGACACACCCTAGGTACTGTGTCGGCCAGTGGAGGTATTCGCTCGAGCAGAGGGAATGCTGGGTCCCTCCAGCAGCGCAAGAGGAGGGGAGAGACGGATGGTCGGCGAGAGAGGACGGAGGTGGTCGCGAGTCCGTCAGACGGTAGGAAAGAGGATGAAGAGAGGATGAGAGAGGTCCAATGGATGACAGACAAATAACAGTCGGACCATAAGAAATCATGGGACACAGCCTCAGCACGTTCAGCTAAGCACAGGCTCCTAAAACATCCCATCGCAAGACACGCCACCTTGGCTTGAAATGACCACAAGACAATCTCCAACAGAGCGGCCGGTCGCCTCTGACCCAGCCTTCAGTATTGGCGCACTGCGTCGGACCGTTGCGCGTTGCCCAAGAGACAACGGTCGGCGGCGGCCCCTGCGCTCACCGAGCGGCCTGTTTTGGCCGCCAATGCGCCGGATCCGCCGCCAGGGCGTCACCTTGGCCGCTGATGGTCTGTTTTTGCCGGCGCTGCAGCCATTCCCCAGCGGAGCGCCGCCGCCGCCGCCGCCGGCCAGCGATGGCCTCCTTTTAGGTCAACGGCGGCGCCGGGCGACAGCCTCATATCGGGCGCCGACCTTTATTACTTTCATTTTTAGCGGCGCCGCCGGCGGCGTCCGACCATCCGTCGCCGTCGGATGCGACGCCGACGACGGCACCTATGACGTCACACGTCGAACGACGACATCTTCGTCCGAGCGCCGGGGAGCCGCCGCCGCCGCGCCGGTCGCAAGAAGACGTCACTCTGTCCGGCCGGCTGTGCGCAGTCCGCCCCCGCTGCTGCCTGGCAGCTGAGTCACGGCCGGGCCGCGAGTTACCGAAGTGTGGAACTGTACGTCGACTAGCCGGCCGGATGACGTCACACCACGGCTAGTGCCGGCGCGGTGGCAGACTTGTCGACATTGGTATGGTCTTAACTTGGCGAAGAGGCATCGGACGCCAAAGTTCTGCTGCAGCTAGTTAATCGCGTTTCATTTTTAGCGCATTGTGTTTCTTCAATGTGTATGAGCTATCAAGTCCGCTTCAAATACCTCCTGTACATACAGGTGCGCGTACCTACCTACATTTAGTGTGTGCTATGCTATGTGTATTGAGGATTGAGGGCACATCCGACTCGCTGCGCTATTAATTCTGGTATTGATTGGTTGATTCTGGCATTGTCTTCGCGCAAACCATTGAAAGGGAGGACGTCATTTTTAAGCAGCTGCTAAGTAGGTACACTCCAATGTTTAAAGATTAGCAACTGCTCATTGAATTTCTGGCGAGTGGCAGTGAAACGTTCTGTTCATAAATGAGTACCTTACTAGTACCTAGTAGGTACCTACCCAGTGGCAAATAACTACCGCAGTCAATAAGCATGATTCACGAAGTCCCTAGATTTCTATTAGATAAGCCCTTCAAATGTGCAACATTTACGTCTTCTCCGCGTTGTATCGTTTCCAGCAATTGAGAAAATCTGCATCTTCTCGACAGCCCTGTACTCAACAAGCTTTCCACATGGCATTATTCCCGAACATAATTTTCAAACATGGGAATCCTCCTCCCCCCCCCCTAAAAAAAACGGAAGCACCGTTTCCGTCGCCTCCAATGCGCCGCTCGCCCAGGGAGACGGGAATGTTATATTCTCGGCGGTCCAGTCTGTACTCTGCAGCACGCTCAAGGCTTGGCGGACCCCTAGCTCATGACTGCCTGCGCGATTCGTATTGTGAGGTGACGATAGCAAATGAATTCACTGGTGTTTCGGAATAATTGAAGGCGGCGCAGCCCAGCGTCTTAAAATGAACCACAGCGGCGAATGCACTATGCAGAGAAGAAATTGATTGAGCAGGTGCCCAACCACACTGAATTGTTAATGTAAAATTGTGCTTTACATTTTCATTATTGCATTTAAGGTTGGAAATGAACGACTTGCGACCCTTATGGCTTACATAACTCGGCACCCTGGTTCGGCTGAACTACACTGCATCTCTTCGGAGCCTAAGCATTTTACAATTTACAACTCAGCTATGCACAAGCACAGGTTTATAATTCAATACTCAACTCCCTTTCCCTATCATCTTTTTGGCACCGTCAATCGCCGTTTGCGCTGTCCACTGTCCAGCGAATAAAACCGGCCGTCTCCAGTTCTCCGGCAGGGGCTTCCAAACTCAAGCGAACTTGCCGAGGTTTCGCGATTCAATGCACAGGATATGTACAACGGAGTTTGAGAGCCTCTGGATTGGCTCGGCGCGCCTGCGCTGCGCCGTTGGTCCGTCCAAGTACGTGAGTGACGTCATGCTATAAGCGTCATCCCTCGACCATAGTCACCAATCAGAGCCCTATAATTGACGTACAGTTCCACACTTAGGTAACTCGCGGCCGGGCCGGGGCGGCGCACTGCTGTTGCTAGGCGGCTGGCCGGGCGGCGGCGGCGGCGGCGGCGGCGGGGGGGGGGGGGGGGGGGGGGGCGGCGCGATCACCTCCAGCGCACTGTGGGGTTTTTATCGATCCTAGCACGAATTTATTTATATCGCATCATCCGCTACCTTAACTAATTTTATTTCACCTTCAAATGGTTAGGCTTAGGGTGTATGATCCCTGACAACATGGTTGGCTCTCCTGCTTGACCCCATCCCTCCCCCGCCCCCTCCCCAAGGACTTAGCACTGAAGCGTTTTCGGCTAGCAATGCATCGTGGGCGTGGAAGCGTTAAAAAAGTAGAACGAAACTACAATCGTTTTAGAAGTAGATATTTGATCATGTCTAGCCCAATCACCAAAAGGCATTTCGGGCTTAACCTTTGCACTTTGTTAGTCCTCGCACTTAAAGGGGGAGGGGGTCGCACAGACTTCTGTCCTCGACTTTTTCGACTTTTCGCATACTAACTCACGCAAAACGTGGCGGATCACGACGAAACTTTCCATACCTTCGATTCGATCAATGTTACTCACACACTTAAAAGTTCATGACCTTGACCTTAATAAAAATTTGACCTGTGACCTGTTTCACCAGACCATGTCAGGCTGGTATCGATTTAGCGCTTATCAGCGCACATTATCGGCGCGTTTTCAGTCTTGTTGTGGTTGTTAACTCTCCAAGGTATGAAATGCTGTTTGTTCTTTGCATTTTAAGGTCACGTTAAGGTCAAATCAAGGTCATTTACCTTAGATGACCTTAGTTGACTTTTTCAAGTTATACGATTTTTCTAGATAAGTGCTTGGAGCTTATTTCGAACTTAACACCCATTTGAAGATTTAAGTAGTTTTGGTGCCTAACGGAACATGCTACGAAGCCGTCAAAGGTAATCGACGCCTACCTTCTATGGATAGCCGGCAAGACACCTACTGGTCGGGCCTGACCTGACCCGGCCTAGCATGAAAACATCATCCTTGATCAAAACTAGCTTGAAATTCGTGAATAGCACCCCAAAAACCTCCAACCTCACTTTACAAAGTTACAGCATTTTTCGATTTACCTATATCAAAGCTCTGTACTGAAGTTCAATAAGGTGAACATTGGCGGCCGCCGGCGATAGCCAATAAAATGGACGCAGCGTTGCAAGGGTGTTGTTGTTTTGTTCAAAAAGAACATTTGGCGATAGAAAAATAATGTCAACATGGTATCACCCCCTTCCTCCCTCCTCCCAACTCCTATACTGACCGGAAACCCCCAGGCGGTGTGCTGCGGTCGGGTAACCCGCCGCGGCGCGGCCCGGCGGGGCGTAAGAAACCACGCGGCACCGTCTGCTTTGACGTCTCATAGTGACTGGTTTAGGCAAATTTCGGCAAAAAATGAGAGCTGCCCCCGATGCAGAAATTATTGGAGAACATTTTGATATACATTTCCACGCGTAACACCGCGTATCAAACTTTGTAAGGCAATAGTTTGCTTGTCAACTCTCTGAATCAAGAAGCATTTTAACATTTTTAGCATTTCGGTCAAAAATTATACATTTGGATGAATTTTGGAAATTTTCGTGCATACCATCATCTTCCTCATAAGTCAAAGATAATGAAAACATGTCGCAACTATAACCTGCTGTTCAGGGAAACGAGTGAGAGGGCGTTTTATTGTAGTGTGCTTTTTCGCTGTATGCAGGTAGCACGACGCTGGTCAGGACGAAGCTACACTTTGAGAGGTTTTTTGAGGCATAAACAATCATTTTACAGACGGTTTAAGGTGTGATTCTGATGCGCTGGACAATTCTACGTGGTATGAATAACAAAAAAGTGGAAATCGAAATACTTTAACTTGCCACTTAATGCGTGCTAGGATGGCATAAGTCCCCACGGTGCAGCGGCCGCCGCCAGCCGCCCGCGGTGACCCGCAAACGCGCCCAGTGGGCCCGCCTCGACCGCTCCAATACAGCACGATCGGACCGGCACCAGCGGGGGCGGCGGCAGGGCTCCGCCCGCCTTTGTTCTTTGTTGTTGGCTGGATGTGTGCCCCAGCTGCGCTGCGCTAGAGGCCGTCGCATCGAGACTTTCGCCGGCAAATGATTGATTTACATAATGGTATGAAAGTCTCGCGATACAGGATACGGATCAAGTTGGTCTTGCTAAATGAATCCCAAACATTGAAATAAAAACCCGATATGCAATGTGAGAAACGACAGGCACTGGTTTCTCAGCATTTTGTACAAATCCACGACATATCTTGCGAGTATATGTGACATTGTGACAGTATTCAATCTTGTCATAAAAACCGGTTTAAAATACACCGACTCGTGTTTGGCATATGTTGAGTAGGTAGGCATTTTTAGACTCCTAGTGCGACCATAGGTCCAAATCAACAATGGGAGGAAATCGCTAAGAAAGTATATCAGTATTTACTAGCAGAAATCACGATCTTTCTGCGGCTCACATAATTCGCGATTGCGCCTGGTGACAATCCGAATATCTGACCGCAGGAGAACGTTGCAGCGCCTTCAACTCAAATCATCATCATCATCCTCTGGTCATCATTTAACCGCGGATTATGGAGAAAGGTCCGCAAAGCGCACGAGCAGGCGTGCACGCAACACACATAGGGGCGGGAGGGGGGGGGGGTCTATCTATCAGCCGAACCGCACTCGGCCCGCCGCCAGCTGGGTCGACGACGACCAGCCGGATGGTGCCGGTTTCGGTCGGTCCTGGTCGGCATGCCGCCCCGCCCGCTTCGCTGGCCCGCGGTTAGCATACAGACTCCAGAGTGAAATGTAAGTAAGGACCGGCTGCATATTGAGTACACTGGGGAGACGGGCCATTCGACCGTGTCCAGAGGGATCGTGATGGTTCTAACCGGGCACGTGGCTGGCAGGGGAGGGAGGAGTCATTCCAAAGATGCAATTGTACTTGAACAGGGATATGGATAACGGCACATTTTGTAGGTTGCAGAATACCTCCTTGGTAGAGCCGGTCAGAGGCTGTAATGGATTTTGAACACCTCGAAGCTAGCTCCCATACGAGTAACGCATAGCACCATGCATCAACTGCTGCCAAACACCCCCTCGGATGACACCATACTACCCACACCGACGGCACTATACACCCACACCCCGCACACCCACATGGCACCCCAGCGGACACCCTGGGTGCACCCACGGCGCAGCGCGGCCGCGCGGAGCCAGACACCGATCACCATCGGCTCACAGCCGCCCGTATGCATAATCACTAACCGGAGACGGAGGAGGTATGGCCAAGGTGACCACTAGCCTGTGCCAGGTCCGCCAGGCAGACAGTAGTGAGACGGGCCACAGCGGACAGCGCGGGCCACTGCACAGGACAGACGTACCGCGCTCACTGTACGCGCTGTGCAGTGGCGGTGGTGAAAGATGGTCAAGGTGATAATGTTATTCATGAACAAAGAACATGTCCGGGTGGGCTATTGTTCGTGTAGTTAGCGGGGTAACTACTTTCTAAAAAGATGCTGCGGTCTCGAAACATGAGCTCGGATTGTCACGAGACTGTAGTTGGCTTCCTCAAATACACTTTCTATTATATGGATGGCTCGTTACTGGATGCTGGAATTAAGCGATAATCGAATTGCCTTGTACTCTCAACCAGCAACATAACATTTCATCACGCATTGGCCGGTTCTCCGAAACGACTCCAGCTGTTCAAACACCTGGATACACTAGCCTGATGAAACGACACCCGATTCGTGCCTTTCCGCAAACCTGAGTCACCACGTCTCACAAAACCTGCACGACACGATCTCAACCTCCAGCTATCCGCACGGCAACGCATGTCGTCCCCTTCCCGAGATCAACCTCGTCAGGAGTACGGCGAACCGCGCGAGCCGCCGCCGCGACGGGGCATAGTCGGGACGGGACGGCCGTTGGAGCGCCTGCGCGGTCAGCAACAGGTCGTGGACTGATTGCGACAGGGGCTGCTCCCCTGAGCGGCGCGGCCGGCGCTGGTTTCTCTCACCACGAAAGTCAAACAGCACGGCCTCACAGCCATGTCACATGCATGTCAACGAAAAATGGCCGCGACCGAGGCGTCCGATGAGTTGTTGGAAGAGTGGTTCTGCTAAGCGGATTCATGCAATTATAACCAGCTCCGAGGACTATGATTATTGACGTGTGTGATGTGTTGCTAACAAAAATCCCTCCACACCCGACAGCTTTCTGAATACGGCCAATAAGGCGTATAACAGGGATTTAGATATAGCTCCGAGACTGTAAAGTTATATAACAGTGCAAATTATGTTTGGTTTTTGGCAATGCCAAAGACGCTCATCTGGTAAAGTAGGTCGGCGCTGCAGTGTTTCTGGGATTTGTGTGGGCGCTGGATTTGGGCTCGGTACCTCGAACAGAAGCCTGCCATCCGTCTATAGCGGCACAGGCATCACCGCGCCATCACGTGATCAATGCACAGTGCACACACGACACAGCAGCAGCCCAGCTAGACCGCGGAGGTAATGAGCTTACGACACGCAAATATCCATCATCTAGGAAAAAATGAAAATAAAAGACAGCTACCAGCACTTAACCCGCGCACCGACGGGGGGGGCGGATATCCGCCCCCCCCCTGAGGTTTTTCGCAAATAGCGGGAAAACCGCGGCGCGTAGCGCCGCGAAATTTAGTATGACTATTCCCTCATCAATTTTACACATGGTGTGCAAGTTTGAACCTCCTACCTTTCAAGGTCAGGTCACCAGGTCACTTTGAATGACCCAACCTCAAGTCACTTTTTTGCAACTTTGTCACCGTGCCAGAGCTACAGTAGATGTCGGAGGCCTTTGAAAGTCACAGGATGTTATTAGGTCATTAGTAGCTACAATTTGTATATCTCGGAATTTTGATATCGGTGACCTAAGGTCAGGTCAATTTCGCGACCTCCCCATTATAAGTCAATGGGGGAAAAATCAACTCCCTGTTTTTACCACTAAAACGGGTCGGAATGGCCCCATATACCATACATGACTTCATATACGATCAACCTTCACTACCTTGTGGTCTGTTTTGCTGTTGGGCAGCTGTGAGGTCATGTGACGTCATCAAAGGTCACCAAAGGTTTTTGGCCAATAACCCCGTACAGGAACAAGATACAGACGCGTGGATGGTCTCATTGTGTTCAGCTCGTCAAGACGCATCGAATGATATACATGATGACCTCGAGGTCACGTGACCTGAGGTCAACCTTTGACCTTGACCTTTCGAGGTCACCATATATATCATACGATGCGGATTGACGAGAGGATCACGATGATGCCCTTAGTTTGTTCCTATCTTCACTAATTCGAAAGTTATTCGAGAAAAACTCTCTCCATATTCAGCGCCGCCATTTTGACTTTTTCGACCCCTGTGACGTCATCTTTGACCTGACCTGAAAATGACCTTAGTAAAAATTGTAGATCTTGACCGTGCGTATCCGATGCCGTTTACCGCTTGTCGCTATCTTGCTTCGTTCTCGAGATCTTAGGGGGGGGCGGTCATCCGCCCCCCCCCCGTCGGTACTAAGTTGGCGCAGACCCCCGTCGGTGCGCGGGTTGAATATCAACAAGCGCATCGTTCAGTGGAGCAGAATGTCGCAGTCCCAGACAAGTCACGGCAGCGAGCTCATGAGTTCGTATGACCGTACTCCAGAGTTTGTGCGTTGCGATCCATGAGTCACAGCCTCATGAGTCAAGTTCTCATGATCACCCGACCTCCCTCCCAGCTACCGGTCGAGTCTCCAGCGCACGCCGTCGCCACTTTCCCGGTAGCAACCGGGCGGTCGCGCTGCTGTTTCGGGAGACGCCCGCTGCAGGCTCCGTCAAAAATACCTCCCCGTCGCACACGGCGGTGCAGCCAGCTCGACGGGCCGACGACAGCGGCGGCGGAACTTGGAGCACCGCTCGCCGGCCGTCCATCACTCATGCAGCGATGAAGTTGGTCCCTATCGGACGGGCCCAATGAGGCGTACAGCGCGCGGCCGCAAACAAGGCATCCATCTGCCGCACTGGCTGCAGCGCCGGCAGGCGGTGTGACGGCTAAATCGGCCCGGCCCGGGGCCGCCGACAGCCGCGCAGAACTCGATAGAAAACTCAGCCAGGACACGACCGGTCAGCGAGCCAAAACAGCGACTATAAACATATCAGCACTGTTCATCTGGTCAACAGAACGACCTAAATTAACCAAAGGGCAGTCACCATTTCACCCACCGATCAATCCCATTGCAGAATACGTCACAATCCATACCCAAGACACCCCTCGAAAAAACCGTCGGCAGCCTTGAACGTCCCATACTTGATGTCACTGAGGGCTATCTAAACACGGCAGCTACTGAAGCGGCCGTGACCAGCGAACCGGCCTGTACCGGTAGTCGGCCACCGTCACCGTTGACCGGTCGGTCGGCGGGCGCTGTTGATGGAGCATTAGCCCGCCGTGTCGCGCCCTCCAGATCCAGAAATAACAATGTGTATCGTTGACAGCGACTCGAAGGCACAGACTGAAGTTGAGTTACCTTCGGGGTAGGATGGGTTGGATTTGGAATGACAGCCTTAGATTGGAACGGGCTGCATTCTACAGAACAGACTGCTGGTCTGATCTTCCCATCCGATTGGTGAAGAGTGGGAGTAGACTGGGCTTTCTGGACTCTGGATTTGAGTGGAAGGTGAGTAACACACCATGTTGAAGAAGTTGTTAAGACCATGTTGAAGGCTTCAGCGAGTGGTATCAGATCCCCATCATGCTTCGTCAGGAGTGGCGGAAAACTGTGAGTGTGATAGCAACTACCTGAAAACGCCGAGGAACGGCATGCAAAATAAATAAGTAGAGCACGGTCTCTTCACAATCTACATCATCGAGGCCTGGGGCTGGCTTATTCCATATCTGACCTTAAGTCATTGGGATTTCATTCAGAAAACAGCAAAGCGACGTAAGCAATTTCTGACACCAAATGCTGTCCAGTGTCCACAGTGCAGCCAACAACAGAAGCCAGAGCGGGAACTCCAGGGCAAAGGGCAACCACCACTGATCGCTGACTCGCGGATACATGTGCTGGCAGATTTTCGTTTATGCAAACTAGCAAATGCGGTCAGCGGTGAGCCGAAGACAGACTTCTGTCTGCCAGTCATAGCCACCTCAGCCACTCCATCCATCCGACCCCGTCACATCATCTGGCCCAGGAGCAACAGCGCGTCTGGTTGGGACCTCACCAAGACAGAGAGCGATGTCGTCAGCCAGCGCGTCTCCAGAACGGCGACTTTTTACACCAGACTGACGCCGCTTCCGGTGACCCGACCGACCGCAGAGACAGATACACAGCAGGACAGACTCTGTGGTGGGAAAGATGACAAATGACAAACTGTGGTCGAGGAAGACGACAGGAGGGGCAAAGACCCTGCTCTGTGGAGGAGCAGGGTCTCCGGTCTTTTATGACGTGAAGCAGGGTCTGGGAATTAGGAAAGATGAACGAATGAATCTCGGATTGGGGGAGAGAGAAGGGTTTAGAAAAAAGCATATGAAACGACCAGAGAAATGGGGACAAGATAGGTGCAACATGTTTTGCAATTGAACCTACGATAGATAGTAAAAGCAATGATACAAAGTTGGCAATGCAGCGTTTCGTTCAAACATCCACCAAGTTGTTTATCAACAGTCAGATAATGACCTACAAAAAAAAAACTCCCCTACCACGTAAGCCAAGTTTCCACCAGTCTCCACCCGTCGCCAATGACGGCTGGCGGCCGGTTCCTAGAATTTGTCCACCGAACGGAAAACACCCGAGGACCACGGGACACGACGGGGCCGCGACGGCGTCCAACATTCGGTGACACCACGTCATCCGAGCGCCGCCGGCGTGCCAAAAAAGCCGCAGCAGCGCCAAAAAACGTCACCGCCACCGCCGGCTGCAGCTGGCAACGTGCGTGCAAGCTGTTTGATCGATTTTCCTGGACGGCTGCAAGAGAACCTGTTTGAAAAGGAAAGTTACCGAGTGACCGACGTCGATTCGGAGACGCGTGTGCGACAGACAGCATTGAGAATGGAACGGGACGGGATAAATATGGCAGTGGACAGCCTGCGTGAACAGTAGACGCTCTTCTTTTTAAATGTCCAACCACGGATTTTGAATGGGCTAGTAACCAAGAAGTCTGTAGTTCCAGTCAAGCATATCATATGTGACATGGCTAAATGACATCTGAATAACACACCGATCGTACCCAATGCCCTTTTAGCGAGAAAAATTAAGGCGCACTGCACAGAACAACGCCAGGTAGATTGCAGCAAGACTTTTTCATATCGAATTAGGTAGCCTCACCAGAACACGTCTTGAAGGGGCAGCCTGATGATACATCTTTCCAAAGTGCAGAATATGTCAGCGTTCTGTCGACACGCTGAAAACAACCGACATCCCACATCCCGATAAATACACGCTGACCTCAGTTACACCATTGATCGGATGGAGCACATCGTGTAGCTGTTCTGTCCGAAGTGCCATCGACCTGTGACTGGAGATGGCTCACAGTTGGCGCGATGTCTAACACGGTGCATAAGGCAGGCTCCATCACGATTCCATTGACTATGCCAGGGGACCTACCAGCAGATAAACCATTCCTGCTGGACGAATGGGAAGCCACCTTTTCAAAAAACTTCATAAAGGTAGGCCTTTTAGTGAAGTAGCCTCCAATCACGAAATGCTCCAGTGAGCAGAGCACCATGAGCCAAAAGCCTAGAAGACATTCCAGTGGAAAATCCGGTGGGAAATCTAGCGAAGTTTGGAAGCCGTCATACGAGTCAAACTAGCCACGCCAGCCAAAAGTTTATTTTTGGCGGCTGAGTCACCCTAAAAAATCTTGAACTGAATTGCTAAGCTCAAAATCCAACTTACATAATACCTACAATATAGAAATTCGCAAAACGCACATAGTCCAAACTAACAGCTCTACAATATCATCACTGGGACACCGGCCACGGAGACGATAATTTTCGGGTCACCTTTGCCGACGACGCGTTCACAAAGGTCACAGGTCAGCCCGTCTCGACGCCAGGGCTCTGTTGTCAGGAGACCCCTGTCCGCCTCGAAACGAGGACACCGACCAATGTTGTTCAAATGCACAGCTCAGCTCTGATGCGACACAGGATAGTTCTAGAAAGCGGCGCATCACGACGCTCGATATACACCACTAAAAGTGATACATGCAACACCGTGCTATAAATAGCACCGTTTCGGGTTACTGAGGTCATGAAGTCCACGATCACAAGTGAGGAGAATTCTGGCGCCAGCTATATTTAGAACAACTTCTTCCAATCTGATCTGGCGCGGAGCAGTGGCGTCCGGGATTAGGCCTTTCCTAACATTACCTGTTGTAAAATCCCTGTACTCGGCGCCCTCTCATGACGCGACATAAGCGGCATGAGCAGCGAGCAATGAACACCTCTACCAGACGGCCTTCTTGAACAACAGCGCTCTCTCCCCACACTCAGAGCCATGTGATTGGCACCATATTGGTAGCTACATCCCTGCATGGTGACACATTTTGCCCATGGAAAGCTAGCTTCCTTCTCTGTATCTGGAACAGCTGCCGTGGCCGACGGACCACCGTCAGGTCAATTTGCGCACAGGTCAGAGTCAGACAGCGCATCAAATATACATGGTAGCCGTAATTGGCGTTTTGTGTGCTTCGTTTGATCATCCATGCCCTTGGCTTATTGACAGAAGGGTATCGGACTGAACGGCACTTTACTCAGCTGACTGAGCCTACCACCGACATTCATTTCCACATAACACGAAGAAATAATAAATGAAACGAGCTGCATGACCTGAAATCAGCAGGCAAGCGGCTGGGTAGCAGGACATAACAATATTAAAGTAGAACGCATTTTCGCAGAAAGGCTGCAAACTTTCAAGTTATATTGCCACCTGCCCTTACATATATGACCCATCTGCCACTGGAATTTAGTTTCGAACATTGAATACATAGCGGCCGTAACAGGCATAATGCCTAAGTGCAGGGCCATAAATAAACTAAAGCGGCCAAGGCTCTGGCAGCAGTTACTGCCATATTTGCTCGCGCGCCAACAGTGTTGCCAGATAGCCGACGACCTTTTGTGACCGCTGCATATATAATAAATCGAATAATAGCCCGGCACGGCACGACCGGCCCGGACAATCACCGTGAAATATTGAAGTGTACCAACACACGAACTGGCTCAGTAACTCCGGCCCAGCACGGCCCAGCCGACAAGCGGCCAAACAAACCGACCCGGCCGTGTCGGGTTTAAGTGGTGTGATTGGAACGGCCGCGAGGTCCTCCGGCCGTTTGGTATCAACATAAACTGTGCCGCGGTGGTCGGCCGAACCTGGTGTTTGGAGGTGAGAGAGAGGTCGGCGACTTCCCCCCCCCCCCCCTGCAGTTTCTCGGGGTGACATCACCTGTTTGGTAGCCGTGAGCCATCATCAACTGAGCAACATCGCCAGCTGAGCCCAGCGAGCTTACAGCTAACCTGCACTGACTACGACAGCGTCTCGCCTAGGGACAACGTTTCCCAGAGCGCTCATTATGTGTCCTGCTCTTACCTGTACACCGGTGTGCGCACGGACCCGTTCCCCAGATGTAGTCTCCACCTGAAACACAAAGAGAGACACGGGTTAGTGACATGTCAGAGCTGGTAGCCGCCCGCTGCCGGGCGAGATGGCTTCTACAGAATGGCGGCATTGAATGGATACTCATTTGGTGGGGCATATCCCTTACGCGGACCGCAAACATATGCATACGTAATATGATACAAATAAGCCTACATCAGTGGAATATCACCCGAGGCAAGGTACCACATGAAGCTGGTAGCCATGACGGTGACATAAATAATGTTATAACATCAGTGATCATATTTACAGACTTTCCAGAACGCAATGTCCGAGATGAAGCCATCATTAGCACATATGTACAGTCAGCTAATTCATGAACAGGACATCATGACACAGAAAGACAGACAGACAGACAGACAGGCAGGCAGGCAGACAGTCAGACTGGGCCCGCTTTCCAGACTGACCGCCCGACCGAGTCAGCCCCAGAGCAGCTAGCAACGCCTGCTCCGCGCTCCACCTCCGAGCCTGGGGCGGCCTCCCAGACCGGAGCCGGAGCCGCAGCCGGAGTCGGAGTCGGGCCGGCCGACGGTTGTTCATTTGGCGTCGGCGGCCAAGAGGCGTCATTATTGGCCGAGCGGGCGCCATCAGACGGTGAGGTAGGTCAGACGCGACAAAAACAACACCGCCGCCGGCGTCAGCGGCCAGCGCAGCAATCAGACCACGGAGAGCGCCGCCGACCGAGCGAGCGAGCGAGCGACCAGGCGACCGAGCGAGCGAGCGACCGGCCAGCCACTCCAGCCCAGAGACACAGCTCTAAAAACGGCAGCGTCAATACGGCATTAGAACATTTGCTCGGTTCGGCTCGGCACGGCATCAGGCACAGCCTCAAACATCAGCCTTTTTGCCGGTGTTTAGACTAGCACTGCACACATACACACGCCCACAAAGTTTGAAGTCGCCCCCGACGGCAGTTGACATAGAAGCGGGCTCCGAACGGCGATGTTTACACCCACGATGGCATTCGATCCAGGTGGTGCAAAAACTTGCCGATGAAAAACTACATAAAAAGCAGCGCTGACTGCCGAGCGATGTGACACAAAAGGCCCGGTGCGGTCGAACGGAGCATCCGCCCGGCCCATTACCCTCCTGTAATGTATGTATCCTCCCGAAGGACAACACGGCGCACCTGCCCCATAATGAAGCATTCCGAGCCTGTCACCGTTCGCGGCCGATAGGCAGAGGCCGGCGGATCAGCAGCCAGCTGACTGTATTTGACACCATGACGGCTGACAAGAGACCCGGGCTTAGATAACAGCCTATTCAGTAATCCTGCAGAAGCGGCAGGTGAGGACCAACATCACGACGGTGGACCGCGGAAAAAATACCACCCCGACGCTCTGAGAGCAGCGTTCAGCCACCAGCGGCGCCGGTCGCGGCACCAAAACCGAGAACCGTGAGCGGCAGCGAACAGTGACGGCGAACAGCCGACCGCGGGTATCCTCATTGTTTCGTGTTCGTGAGCCACTGTTAGCGTGTGGCCGGAAAGGCGAGCGAGGCCCACGCGCAGTAAAACCTTCCTATGGGTTCACGTGGGGCACTAAAGAGCTAAGCCCTGAAAAGGGCAAACGTGGTAGGCAGAAAGGGCGTGGAGGAGGTGACGCAACGTTCAGAGGAAAGAAGCCACTTCACGATCGCGTACTGAATGCCTCTTACGTGCCAGGGGCCCATCGGACCTGGTAGCCCCACGCCCTTGGCATTTTCCTTTCTGATCCACATCAAGTGCACCCAATGTATTCGGAAGTCGCTGGACTCAATCCACCTCAGCGAAAATGTCGAGAATTGTGTAATACCTAATCCTTGTTGAGACTACGAAGAACCAACAATCCTCACATGTACAGCACGACGTAGACGTCTGAAGGATGTAAAAGCATCCTCAGAAAACGAATGGATTTCATTATTTAACTCTCATTGCGCTAGTCACCTTTCTTGGCACGCGCTTCTTACTGCTGCAACAGCTGCCGGCTCCTGGCGCGCGCAGGAGTGGCCACGCCGCGCCACTCAGCGCCGCGCCGCGCCGGTGCTCGCCGCGCCGCGCCCGGCACAGTAGCGGCCGAGCGTCACACATACGAGCCTCTCCATTACAAAGACAGCGGTCGGTGCAGCCAGCCATACGTAATTAGTGCCGACGGTGCAGCAGCGGCGGCGCGCGTGCAATGCACAGCTGCACGGCCGGCCACAACATGGCCGCGCCTATCCGCAGACATGGCTGCCGCCATTGTGACAAAGGTGGCCCGAATCGCCGGCCAAGACGAAATATAATGGGCATCGATAAAGGAGCATCATGAAGAAACGCCTCGTATCAGGTGTCATTGTACTTATACGGAGTAAAAAGGTATATGCGGACAAATACAAGTTGCAAGAGTAGACCGTTCCTAGAAACAATATTGACAACGCCCAGGTAATAAATCCACTTTCACATTTCCGAGAACAATGTTTTGTTGGACTCCATTGTAATGGTTTATGTTCAGCAGTAACAACACTGCAATGGTCACGCCCAACTAATCGCCGACCCTCGCAAGAGCACTAGCAATGGTTCGTGAGACGTTATATGCTTTCGTACTACTGCATCTTCACCCCTCTTTCTTCTCCAACAGTCTGACCTTAGCTAATAACCATGCGAGAGAGTGGCCGGGAATGCTAACTCTGACTTCGCCTATCAGCTGGGAAGGAGGGCCAGACCCAGGAAGTCGATGGCCCTGTCTGGTGGCGCGGGCCCGACCAAACAGTCTCGTCGGCGACACACGATCGGTCTCCCGGGACAGGTCGACCTTCAGACGGCGTGACTGGCGACTTGCCTCCACGCTCCTCCGACCCTTCAGGACGTCAGCAACGTCAGTCTGCAACAGATACCGATTCTGCACCGCCCTGACGCTATTTCAGGAGCACTTTAGTTAGCGGGCGGCCGAGACGTATTTCT
The DNA here is from genome assembly GCF_019059575.1 of Amphibalanus amphitrite. Lineage (NCBI taxonomy): Eukaryota > Metazoa > Arthropoda > Thecostraca > Balanomorpha > Balanidae > Amphibalanus > Amphibalanus amphitrite. Next base: position 658,643 of record NW_024881680.1, read on the forward strand.
GGACATCTTGGCGAGCCCCGCCGTTCGATAAACAACCAACAAATCAACTTATTTTTGCGTTCGTTATTCACAACCTCCGTATTTTTATGCAGCCGTCCCGAGATTCCTTTGACGACAGAGTTATGCCCGCCGAGCGCACGCCTTTTTGACGAACGGTCTGTCCAGAGAAGAGGAGCTGGCTGTCTCATCACCACCACATTTCATATCGTCCTCCCAGGTCGACCACCGTGACAACACACCCGTCATCCAGCCATCAGCGACGCATGGCTACCGAGAAGCGGCAGGTAGCGACGGCGACTCGCCTATTCTGGCAGGCCTGGATCGTCTGACGCAACCGGCCGACCTATCGTGCCATCAGGTGTTGAGCGGCTGGCGACCGCGTGTTGTGTGGGTGTAGAGCGTCGCCAACGGCCAGAGCACACCTACACGACACGCGCCGCCCCATCCCGTCGCCAACGCCCTCGCTCCCTACCGAGCCGATGACGCGTTGATGGCGGCTGGGTGCTCGATGTCTGGCCTTCGAGGCCCACTGATGCCGCGGCGAGCCCGTCTAGGGCCGGGGTGTGTAGGCGCTGCGCCTGGCCGTCCAGTCGCCCCGGGCTGCGGGGCAGGCGTTGTTGCCAGCTGGGTTCACCTGCACTGCAGAGTCAGGGACAGCCGCCAGCTCTGAACACCCACTCCAGCGGCGTATTTAGAAAATCGCGAAGGGGGGGGGGGGCCAAGGGTTTGGAGGGCGCCACCTCACCCCAGGAGGGCGCCATACGGTCGCGAGATAAAAATCCGCTCATCGGGGGGGGGGGGGGGGAGGCGTTTTTACCACGCCACCAGTTTCTTTTTGCGTGACTTGGTATATAGGTTATGCTGCATTGATTTGGCATGGTGTGTATTTTGTTTTTACTCCAGGCCAAAAAGGTCAGGTCACCCGCTCAGCCTAAGTGACAATGCTTAAAACTTTTTTTTAAGTTAGATCACTTGACATGACCTGATGACCTTGCTTTTAGCGACTATGGTTTGCATTTTTAGAGCACGTGTAAGAGCAATGTACCAAAAGGTGTGCCCCTCCCGCTCACCCACTTCCCTCTCTCCCCCAGGAAAAAAAACGGAAGCTCGTAACGTAGTGGCACCTTTTTCGGATCTTTTTTAACCGCATGTCTGAAGAAACTACCTGGCGCGGGTTCATCTCACACGTGACAAAAAGGTTGCAAGTTATTGGCATAGGTACTAAGTTCCTAGTAAAGAAGAGTTTGTGAAATGCTGCGCCGAAGGCGCGCGAAATTTTTGAAAAAACCTTTTCCTCCGCTTTTTAGACACATCTTTTGCGTGCTCACTGTTCAAAGCTCTTCCCGCTCTTTTACCAAATTTGAAGGTGTAAAAAATACCTAAGGTTTGGTGGGGCCGGTGCCACACAAGCTGTATAGAAAGCCTCGCCCATGGGTGACGATGTAGAAAAGTTTATTGGCGGTGGCATATACACACCAGATCACCATATCGGATTGATACCGGAGCGCGAGGTGCGTAAACACAAGCGCACAACGAGAAGGCGGCAACAACAGAAAGAGAAACCATAACAGGGCTGTTCCTCATGAGATCGATTAGACTTCTCGGGCTTCTCATCCAAATTACCTCGACCAGCCCTCATGACCTTCTCACAGATGCATACAGTGTTGAGCACCTTCAATCACCGAAACTTGGACGCCAATGGGTAGAAGGGCGGCGATCAAAAGGGGGGCGCCAATAGGTAAGAAGGCTCCGATCAACAATCAACAGGAGGGTGCCACCATGGGTGAGAGGGCGGCTAGGAACAGGAGAGCACCAATAGATAGGAAGGTGGCGATCAACAAGAGGTCGCCAATGGGTAGGAGGGCGGTCATCAACAGGAAGTCGCCAATGAGTGGAAGGGTGAGGATTAACAGGAGGGTGGCAGTGGTGAGGAGGGCGCCTTTGCCCAAGAGGATGACATTGAACAGGAGGGCGTCTGTGAGGAGGGCGCCGATTTAACAGGAAGGTGCCAGTGGATAGGAGGGCGGCGATCAACAGGAGGGCGCCAGTGGTTAGGAGGGCGGCGATCAACACGAGGGCGCCAATAGGTAGAAGGGCCCCGATTAGCATTCAACAGGAGGGACTAGGAAACCAATAGGTAGGAGGACGCCAATGGATAGAAGGGCGGCACTCAACAAGAGGGTGCCAAAAGGGAGGAGGGCAGCCATCAAAATTTCACATGAGGGCGCAATAGATAGGAGGGCGCCAATAATTGAGGGCGCCGACCAGCAGAAGGGTAGCAATGTGTAGCAGGGTGGCGACCTACAGGAGGGCGCCTTCGGGTGAGAGGGCGCCTATTTACAGGAGAGCACCAATAGGTAGGAGTACACCGATCAAATGAGGGCACCAGTGGACAGGAAGGCAGCGATCCTATGTTACGTATCCAGTCGCGATTGTTTTTCGATTCGATTCTATCACAATTGCATTCGCGATTGGAGGGCGCCTTCGGCGCCCTCCAATCGCAAAGGGCGCCTTCGGCGCCCAAGGGGGGGGGGGGCATGGCCCAGTGGCCCCCCCCTGCCTACGCCCCTGACCCACTCTCTCCACCCGGCCCCCAATCGATGCAAAGAGCTCATGGAATCACTCATCCACCTCCACAGCGAGTCGCTTGTCGGATGATATCACGAGGTCAAACAGCATGTGACCTCTCGACCGGCTGAAGGAACACATCGCTACAACGGGATCTTTTCGTGTCTACTTTCGGTCAGGGAAGAGAATAGCATTGCTAATGCAGCGTCGACTGATAACTGGTACTTGGTAGAACGTTCTGCACACATGACTGGTTCCAGCTCATCAGCATTTTGAACACGGACCGCAGTCCGTCCGGTCGCCGGCGCCTCAGTGAGGTCACCTTCCGCTGTGCATCACTCGGCGACCGATAGATGCAGACGACGGAGACGGCGGGCAGGACATGACGCACGTCCAGCTGTCGTCGTGACAACGTCACGGGCACAGCTGGGCACGGAAGCACCGGACACGGAAGGATGCGTGAGTAGAGGTGACACGAAATCGGCACAGGCCACAGAGGTGACAAGAACACAGGAACGGATGGGATGTCGCCATCATGGACACATCCGCGGCTAAGCGGTCGCGATATGAGGCGGTAAGACGGCTAGCCAGAGGTGAAACGGGACACGGCGACGGTACAGCTAGCCAGAGGTGAACCGAGACACGCGGCGACAACACGGCTAGCCAAAGGTGAACACGAGGACGGCACGGCTAGCCAGAGGTGACCCGAGACACGAGGACGGCACGGCTAGCCAGGGGTGACAGGGCCCGTCCTGCGCTCCGGAGCCTGCCGCGGGCTGGCCTTCAGACCACCAAACCGTGGAGAGGTCGCCACCCTGATGACATTATGCAAATGGCAGCTCTGCCTGTGGCGGCATTATACGATTATACTGTCATTTCTTGTGTATGCATGGGTAGCCACGAGTTTCTAATTCACACACAGCTGAGCCAACGCTTTCAGCAAGAAACGACCATTTCAAACACTAGCTGGCGTAATTTCATTCCCCTTCATGCAAATGCCACCAAAATTTACCCACACTTAAAGCACCGTTTCCTTTACCGTTCCACTTGGGGAAGCTGGCAGTATAGTTAACCCCGAAACTCTCATTAACTCTCATTAGTGTAGCGCCCACCGCAGCAGCCGACACGGCCCAGGCAACAGCGGGGTGGTAGTAAACCTTTCCTGCCATGAACATTAAACAGTACCTACCTTTTCGTCGGCAACCAGCCCAATCCAACACAGCTGAAAGCATGAGTGACGCATATAACCACACGAAAAAGGAGACGTGACGAAAGAACTGCCAGGCTGTCTTCGCCCAGGCTTCTTTCAGGGGTCATGGGCCACGCAGCTAACCCAACATCCCTTCATCATCAAAGCTTGTAAACTATCGCCTCCTCGAAATGGTCGAGCTGCTGCCTCCTCACCGATCCTACAGGCTCCTTTCTACAGGACGACAGATAGTCCCTGCCTCCTCCTAACCTGGCGGACCATCCCGGCCCGCTCCCCTGGGATGACGTCGCGTCCGTCGGCCAGTCCTACGGCCGCTGTCGGCCGCGGTTTTGGCACGAGCGCCGCCTGCCGTCGTGCACAGACACCTGCCAAGGCCAGGCACCGGCACCACCAGCAGCCGATACGATCGCGGCAGGGACGGCCCTCACAGTCCCGACCGACTGGAGCTCGGTGGAACTGACACTAGCTCGGTAGAGCATAGAGCTAGACGGTGTGTCTGTTTAGACTGTTAGGTTGAGTTGAGGTGACTCACAATACAACTGTGAGATTACGACTGATCAAAAGGTCAGTGAAGGGCGTTTGGGAATGCAGAGGCGGTATCCTGTGACGTTGTTCCGCACGTCAACGATCGCGCGTCAACGGCCACGTTCGCGTGCGCTGCCTTTGCCACCTTTGCGTCACCTTCCCTGCCACCGACACACCGGTGCCAGGCCCGCCCCCGATCCGGCCTGGCAACAGGGTCAACGCCAGCGGCACAAACGCAAAAACGGCGCCACAACTGCCACAGCGCCGCACAATGACACAGGTGCACCGCATTCATACCGCCGCTGAAAACCAAAACAAACGCTCCACAAAGAGCGCGTCCCATCACATCCACGAATCCGCAGCGAAAACAAAGGCACCCACCCGGCCCGGCCCGGCTGACAACGAAAAGAGTTGAGTAATGCGTCGCATCCACGGCTATTTTCGAGCGGGCCTAATGGTTTTAATGGCGATGTAACGACGGAGTGCGACGGCCGGCGGCCACGAATCGCGACCGGGCCCGATGGAAAGCCCGGGTACGTGCTTAGTTTCGACATAACATTGTAATCAATCTAGGAGCACGGCAGCGGCCCGTCACCGGGTCGGAAATAGGCGGCCGAGAATACCGCGCCGCCATCCGGGATCGGCTCGGAAAATGTCCGGCAGACGCCGCGGTGACCCGCCGGGGTCCGCGTCCAACCGGGCCAGGAGACGAATCAATGTTCAGGGGTCGATACCAGACATGACCCAGACGATCGCTGATTGGATCTTTGGTGCAGACGGTCCATAATTCACGGCAGGGTGGCCTAAAATGTAGCTAGAAAAAGAATTGTCGTTATCGTGCTGATAGGCTACATTGTTAACACATGTCGTTACCCACAAAAGATGCCATTAACCCCAAAAAGTTCAAAAGCTCTTAGAGTCATTGGTGATTAAAGGGAGATTATGACCTTTTCCCACTTTATTGGAGTTGGGACCATTTTTTAGTAGAAAATGTATAAATAAAATGTAAATTCATTGCATTTTGCCGAAATCACGAAATAACCATGTTTTTTTTAATTTGAAGTAGCTCAAGCGCTCCGCGCTTGGTAGTGATGGGTAAGCAAGTACTTGCACCTGTTTAAGTCAAATCGGTGAGTAAAAATTAAACCTATTTGAAAATTTTATTATAATTGATTGCTGCCTTTATGGTCGATTCGTGAATAAAAGGTTTTCTTATACACACATTTGTTTTTTCGACGTGTACGAATGCTTTTAATTATTAGGTACCTGACAATACATAATTTAGTTGCAGCATTTCTCATTTTAAATAAGGAACGAATGAGAGCACAGTCTTGCTCTTTATTTTTGGAAGAATTTGGTATAAGTTATTTCATTAGTCAGCATGTCAAAAGATTCTTTTCATATATTGATACAAATACATTACCTTTCTTAGAATATCAGTGAGTCAAAATACATGTGTACCGGATGACATAAATTTCGTAGCTGCGTTCCATCTGATTTGAATGGCCACAGTACCTACACACGTTGGTTGTAGGGTACCATGCACCTATACAACCAACGCACTACACACGACACTGACAACCAAGCTAACGACATAAACAAAAACCCAAGCGTCGCTGTTTGAAACAAATGCGCCATACACTGCGGCTTTTTTATAGGGAAGGACAACGCATTTCGGTGGGTGTTGCAAGTACTGCGAGTACTGCTTCTTTTTTGCAAAAATAAAAATCATTTTTCACATACGAAAATGTGCTAGGAAATTTTCATATTTTATAGAAACCACAGTACAAATAGCATGGATGTCGAATAAATTTTATTTTAGAAAAAAGGAAGCTCATTATCTCCCTTTAAGCCACGGTTATCGTGGGTTTCAATATCCCGCGTAACTACTCAGGCACATGGTAGCACAATCATTCAACAATAAGACTGAGTTTTAACAGAACGTGAAAAATATTCACCAAGCCCCAATCCACATACCTACCACAGACCACAACGGCTCATGTCTCAGGGCCTCAACGCCCTGAGATCATAGCAACGGTCACGGTGTTCGTTGTGACGTTATGTGACGGCCATAACACCGTCACGGCGCGTGGCGTAACGTCCGTGACACACCCAATGTCACCGTGACACATCTCACATCACCGCGACAGAGCCGATGACACCGTGACGCACCCTAAGTCATGACAGAGAGCAAAGATGATGAATGGAGGAACGCTTCAGCACACAGACAGGCTAATATTCAGTGAAAGATGTACTGATACGGTGACTCACATTTTTAACGAAAAAAAGTAATCAAACTGACAGGCTTGCAGGTTGCAGAGAATGCCTGACGGCATTCCCCCATTGACTCACATCCGTTGATAAGGGCGCCAGCGGTGACCTGTCGCCCGAGGGGACCGGTGGGAGGGCTCCATGGTCTGTGTCATACCTCGGCAAGCTCCCCTGCAGTGGTGACAACTCCACCGCTGGGGGGTCACCCCTTCCCAGCGAGCGGCGACTTACATCACCCTGAGCCCTGCTCCCTGCATAATAGATGGTGTTCGCTCCTGCCTCCGACTCACACTACCACTCCCAAAAACTGTCCAGTCTGTCCGTCCGTCCGTCCGTCCGTCCGTCCGTCTGTCTGTCCGTCTGTCTGGTGCCATCCTTTCCTCTGTCCGTCCATCCGCCCGTCTACCAGCACATTTACCATGCACCATGCAAGAGTGACTGTCAGTGTCCACCCGTTGTCTGGCGGTGCAGCGCCGGGCCGTCCTGCAGCCCGCCTGGCACGGTACCATGACAGCCGCACGTGAACATTGGACCCACCCACCCAGCATACTGCCGTGACCAGCACAGGGCCGGATGTCCACTGACGCCCCGCTGTCCGTCGAGGTGTTGCCAGCCGCCCCAGGGTCCAGCCGTCAGCAGTTGGGACATGGCGGGGTGGTCAGCCGGGAACGCTGCCCGCGCCCACCCCTGGCCCTTCGCCGGGGCCTGCACACGAGCACGACTTTCCATGGTGAAAGCAGCGCCGGAAAACAGTCCCGTGGCACGCCAACAAAAAACCGGCGCCGCTGCGGCAAGAAATGGCTGCTCGTGCTGACGTCATTCTGTCAACAGGCTGGGTGGCGACAGCGGAGTGGCGGTGGTGCAGCCCAGCGACAGGGTGGGACGGGACGGGACAGGTCGGGACAGAACGAGACAGGACAGGACAAGATGGAGTGACTGTAGCCACATTGTGATGAAAAGGCTGACTCTCCAGTTCATATTTTGGTATATAAGAGCAATTCCCATTGCAATTGACATTGACCTATGTATCACACCACTGAAATCGCAATCAGTTTTGCTTTATTTGTCAAATGCCTACTCTGTACCTGTATTTAAACATATATGGGAGCATAATCAATCTGAATTTCCGTTGCAATCGTTCACAGTTTCTATTTAAAGGGACTATCCCACCTTCTAAAATGTTGTTAAAACCAGTTAAATTGTGCCCGACTTTATAGATTGGATGACCAGGAACACGGTTCTGGCATTTATTTTTCATTAAACATCTTAGGCTTCCCATATTCCAAACACAAACTTTCAAATATGTGACGTCACAGCCCAAAATTACCTCCTTCCCCAGGCCACATTACTGTCATAAAGCTGATTCTTTTTACTCTGTAGGCACCACAACAAAGTTCAGACCAAGTTTTAAGCGATTTTTCAACGAACAAACCCATTTAAATCATAATGACTAAACGAGGTGACGTCACACTAACGGTCGCTCCATGTTGAAGATAGGGCCTTGCGCAAGGCCCATTTTCAAATGAAGGGAACGAATTTCTTCAACACCAAGAGGCCGCGGGGGTTGCAACCTAGATAGATGGTGGTTTCTGAACCTCGCCGCAAACTTGGCTATCTCAACTCAAACCCCATGTTAAAGGTGGGATAGTCCCTTTAAAGGGACCCTCCCACCTTAACATTAGTTTTGAGTTGAGATAGCCAAGTTTGCGGCCAGGCTCAGAAACCACCATTTATCCTGGTCGCAGCCCCCGCAGCTTTATGGTGTTCAAGAAATTTCTTCCCTTTACTTGCAGGGTGGGACCAGCGTGGTCCCTATCTCTTAACCATTACGGGAATCTGATGACGTCATCAGGCTTTCGAACGTCCGTTAAATGTTTGACTAAAACGTTTTGTAGCACGCGGTGGTATATGCTGCGTTGCGCGCAATAAATGCCGCACTTTTAAATAAAGTCGCTAGGAACAGCGGAGATCCCAAAAAGTAAACAAAAGTAAAAGTCTAATATCTTGAAAACCGGTGAATATTTTTCGGTGAAATTTGGAAGATATTCGTTTTCGCTCTTTCTGAACCGAGCGACATCACTTTCATGCCAATTCATAAACTTTTTTGAAGGTGGGAGGGTCCCTTTAACAGTCTCGCCATGCTCCCTTTATGACGTCTGTACACGTGGCAAAGTAAACCTCTCACATCTACTCTCCTCGACCTCAGCACTGTTTACTGTTCACATTCTCCAAACTTTTCCACTGTTGAGGCCCCTCTTTCATCACATTACGTGAGTCCAGACACCCCCACACCCCCTCAAACGTCCCAAAGCGCCGTCCTTCGCTCGACCTCTGTCACGTGAATATCCAAAAGACGGACGAGCCGACCAACATTTACATAAACGAACCACCATCCGGCACCCCGAGCAGGCTGACATCATTACCACTAACCATGCAAACGAGCCCCCGACCAAAACAGCATCCGCCACCTAATTGTGATAATTATAATAACACGAACGTTGACGTTTGAGGAATGTGGTGACGTGTGCCTGGACTCGGGAGCACAGCCGATGAGCGAAGTTTGCTCCCAGATCACCAGCTAATAAGCTTGCCTATCGTGATCATGAAGTCACAATCTCCGTGCATTACAGCAAACGATTCAATACTGATCTCTTCGATTATGCCAGAGTAGCTATGAGCCTGTCGCCAGGACAGCTAAATATGGCTGCCTATTTGAGAACTCTTTCGCTCAATCTCATCCCCCACCAGATGAACCTATGCATGACCTCCTCAGACCTCAGCCCAGTGCCCAGGCCCACCCGCGGCTTCAAACAAGCGGTACGTGGCGCCGGCGGGGCTCCAGCCGGCCGGAAGTGGGTAGCCCTTCGACAAAAACAGCCCACCAAACCGCCTAGCAACAGCGGCGAGCGCCGCGGCGCGAGAGGGTCGTGTTTACGGGGCGCGCGGCTGGAACGCACAAAGGAACCGCGAGCGCGCCGGCACCGCGCCGCCGCCGCCGCCGCCCTCCAAAATCAATGTACCCGACCTGCAGCAAGGACAGGGCGTCACGGCACGTTGCCATGACGACGGCGCTGCGCAGGCGCCACCTGCGCCGTCCTGAGCCGCCGCCTTTCCACTCGGACCAATGTCAAGTAGCTGGGCGGCGGCGGTGCACGCTGATCAATACGCTATGAACGACGAGCGACCGCGAACAAAGAACAGGGCCGTCGCCGGCACCCGGCCGGGCCCGTTTGGGACTCCAGCCGCCCGGTCCCCTGTCAAAATACGGCCGGCTGACAGCGGCGGCACGCGTCCGCCGGCCCCCCGCGGCGACTCGCTGTTGCCAGGCGCGCTCCCCTCCCGGAGACTCATCCCTCCGCTCCCCTCCCCCCTCCGACCCCCAAGGACAGCCGCGACAAACGCCACAAACATCATTAGTGAGCGGGAGCCCCCTGCCGACGGGTCCCCCAGTGCCGCTGCACCCGGCTGGTGGCTGGATACCCCGCTGTTCCAGGCCTCCAACAACAAACTAACTAGCTACCACTACCTGAAGCACAACTACCGTAAAGTGGGGCTATTTGAGACAGTGGGGCTATTTGAGACAGTGGGGCTATTTGAGACAGTATTTAAAATCGCTATAAAATGAAGATCGTTTGATTCTTTTGCGATGTTTTTCTTCAGGGATGTGTGGAATCGAGCAGTAAATCGCCTGGCCAAAAATTGAGCATAAATTTCAAATGGTTTTTATTTTATAGCAATTTGAAATACTGTCTCAAATAGCCCCACTGTCTCAAATAGCCCCACTTTGCGGTATTTATTTCTGATGAACGGGTCTTTTATACTTCATGGCCTTTACGTTTTGAAGCAATACATACACAAACATTGTTTTTGATCCGGTGGTCCTCGCTTTCAAGCGTCATTACAGTGGGAACTGGGGGATATGATTCAATCTTTTAATAACTGAATCCCAAAGAAAGCCAATGACGTATTTTATCATGGAATTTCGCAATCAAATAACACCCACGGCACTGCACAAAGAGCACGATCGGAGGCTCCTCGGATCGTGCTCCGATCGTTTCAGGACGAAAGATGACCGGTAGAAGGAATTAGTATGGATATTTATTAACCAATACAATACCAGCTAAGCAGCCGAGCAAACAGACCAACTTGGCAAACTCCTTTCTGTTCCTAGCGAGAGCGCATCACACATTTCAAATCCTTTCATCTCGAGTCTTCTAGCTTGGGCTCGGGCGAAGACATTTCGTGGCATCTCCCGGTGCCAAGCTTCTTTATTTAAATTAATTAAGGATAAATGATGGTGGAAGAGCTCCAACTTATTCACCGTCAGAAACATGCAGCAGGCAATCTCAGTTGGGTGCCATCTCAAGGGACAAACACATCCCTTTCTGCAGCTTCAGCTTCAGCCTCACGGTCCCAAAGTTCGCACGACCTTTCGCTTCAACAACAAGCGAACGCCGACATGCGACACTTCAAAGAGGCCCACACTGTTCCCGTGTTTCCCATTTCAATTCGATGAACAGCGCCGTCACCGTCAGATGCGCGCGGTGCGGGACAGGTGGGAGCTCCTCGACCGATCTAGACGCGCGCCACTTGTTCACCAGGCTCACGGGCAGCACATGCGGCCGATCGCCGATCGATGACATCTGACAACTGGCCGTGACACGCTCAGCTGCAGGTTACTCATCTGAGGACAATGCGCCGAAACTGCGGGTACGGAGAGCTCAAAAAGCGTGTGCACTGAGATAGCCGTCCGTCCACCCCAGCCAACTCCCGTGTCGACGGTCAGTCATCACACACCGATCAGGCTATTTCAATTAACCGGTAAACCGTGTACTTCAACACAAAGTTGGATTGCTTGGTTATCAATGTATAACTTTAGATGCGGGGATATGAAACAGAGGTCTAAATGAGGGATATGCAACAGAGTTCTAGGAGTTTAGAGCAAGAGCTGTGCACTGTGGAGTGTGAAGGAAAGCCTGCTTTCGACGATGCGGCTGAGACCAGAAATAGCGTTCTTGTGCTCCAAATTTCCAATCACATCACATTCTACGATGTAAATAAATTAGATCGATGATGGACCTTTTCAGGTTAAACCCTTCTACCCAAACCAGACGCTCTCTGAATTGCTGCCCTGAAAATATTCCAACAGATAAAGCAGGTTTTTATTTCCTGCAACTAAGGACCGACGAAGCAGCCTGCACGTTTAAATTGACCATTAATATCCGTCCCCGTCTGGCATATGAAACCTGAGACCCAGCCATCTGTATCGGAGACGCTTCCTGATTCGCAGAAAGAGGCGACCGTCTTCGCCCTGCAGTCGGTCGGAGATCAAACAGGCGCCAATTCTCTCACCGTCCTTGGTGCCCTTGGAGACGACTTCAAATAGCGCCCTGCTCATTTCATCTATATCCAGTCAGCTTTGTATTTCGCTCGGGGCTTCTGCCACCTCCCAGTACTCGAAGCACGACAAGCGAACAGGATATAATACATCGCAGCTCTCGACACAGGGTTTCGGGGAATCGGCGAGAAAAACACGCTGTCTCCACAGAGCTAGGAAATCACGTCCCACCCCAGTGGCAGTGCAATCAGTCTGTGACGCGCGACAGCCCGTGGGCAGACTCTTCTGACGAGCAGACAAACTGGAAGAAGACTGTTCGCTTTTTCGACGTCCGACATACTAAAGGCGGACCGCACTAACCTTCTACATGCTGCTCTCCACTTACATTCAGACTGCATGCAAGATTGCAGACTCCAGATTCAAGTCCGACTGACTGTAGCCAGACTCCTTACCAATCCGCGCTGCGACAGACTGGACAGACTGGTGCCTGGACGAAGCAGACTGTTGACCTTTGGCCTGTCAGCAGTTTATGCAGTTTGAGCAAGACAGAACCCGACAGGCACTCATGGATTCAGACAAGCTCCGACTCCGATCTTGGCAAGCCATCGCATCTGAATGTGCTTTGTGCTGACTCTTCCTGGCGCCGAAAGTCATTGGCTTCACAGTTCACATTCTCCCCTATCTGAGACGGCATTCTTTGCTAGTTGACTGCGACAGTGACCGATAGCACTTCAGGCAGTACGCGATGGGACTGCTAAATGGAGCAAAACACGGCGAGATGAATTGATAGTCTGTCCGCCACTTCAGTTAGAGCAAAGGCCAAGACAAAAGAACAAGCGGATAGCTGAGCTCGTGAAGGCATTCGCACACAGCGGATTCGATTTCAGTAATTTCAGTAGCCGTGACAAGAAGAACATGACAAATCATGGATCAACCTTTTGCGATCCTCAACAGCTACCACCTTCGGCCTTTTCTCCTTTACTCTTGACGCCGAGTTGTCCCGTCGCCAGTCGAAGATTCCTCGCCGGAGCCAGACGCCCTAATCCTGACGGAGCAGCCCTAGGTCACAGCTAGCCACCGTTACCCCAGCGGCTTGCCACTCCTTATCCTCCGACAAGAGTCAGCATCCCCTAACAATCATCTCCTGCAGCCAGTCGCCCAGAGAATCCCATCAACCAGACGTCCGCCCTCATCACCAGCAGCCGCATCATCAGCCTCCCGGTGCCCACTGCACAGCGCCTGCATCTGCTGCCGCTGCCGGGCCGTTCTCCGAAGTCGGCGGTGCCGGATCGACCCGAGCCGTGCCCGACCTGGCAGCTCGATACCCCGGCTCAGGTGGCGGCCAGCCAGCGAGCGGCAGCTTCTCGGAAAGCACGGCACACATGGTAAACAGGCGGGCTGGTGCAGAGCCGGCATCAGGCGAGCAGTCGAACATGATACACCTCCACTCGAGATGGAGGACCGTGAGCTCGGAAGTGCAGTCTGGAGGGATTATTGAAAGGAGGGTTGTGGCAACGGAGGAAAGAGTTTCGATGGACCGCATGGACGCATGCATAAATTTAGGACGGTTGGTGACAGTAGGCGTAGAAGCTTTCAAAACGCTTCCGAATCCCGACGAAGAGATTCAAACAATAAAATAGATATTCGTGGCAGTGCCAATATGTGAGGGACCAAGCAATATCAATGTTTACACGAACAATGCATTTGAAGTAGGCATACATACAGTGGCAGTCCTCACGATAAGGACACAATCGACAGTTTTATAGAGGGAACCAGAACATAAAACGCCAAAAGAGCCACGTTGACGCCAAGTGAATCGGCTGACCGATCTGACCACGCTGCAAACCGTCACCTGTGAGGCTTCGCTGACCACTGAAGGGGCTCGCCCGAATCTCCTCAAATGCTGCGTGGCTGTCCGACAGCTAGGGTTTCTCGGCGTCTTCAAACGATTTTTAAGTGAAATACCACAATGTCACAATAGCTGTTCCGCGAGTTAGATTGGTTTTCAAAGACAGAAATCGTTATTTTGACGGTGAAGACAAAGAACATCCCCAGCACAAGCCGTATAGGAAATGAAGCCTTGTGTTGCTCGCAAGGATTCCCGCTGCGACATGACAAATTAGCAAATTATTAGGTGCAACAGAACACCTTCGTGATGTTGCATTGATGACGCAGACAGTGCGAAACAGACATATCACAAGCACAGCACATAAAAAATATCCGCATGACTACAGTGACGAGGCATTGCCGGAACGGATCCATCATAGCCGTACCGCAAACGGGCGCACACGGGCTCATTACAAGTTCCCAAGAAAACGCCGCCGCAATTGCCCGCAGCTATCGGGTGGCATGACTGTATCCGCCTGGTAGCCAGCGGAGACAGTCTGTAAGGCGGGCAGCGGTCAGTCGGGCCAGAAGCAGGGCGGAAAACTGTCAGCGGGGTCGGGCGGCAGTCCGCGACGCAGAAAACATTATGTAAGATGGTGGGCAGAAGCTCGAAGGCGAGAAACAGATGGTGGATCTAGTAGCAGTCCGCAAGGAGGGAAACAGTCTGTGCAGCAGCCAGTGCCTACCTGTGAGCCGAAGACAGATGTCTGACTGACTGACCAGTGACCACCGTGCCATTCCATCCCCCCCCCCCCGCCATCCGGAATCGGTATAAGACCGAAAGAGACTGTGTGCATCTTCTGCCTAGTGGCAGTCAATGTTTTGGACCCACCGCGTTTCCACCTCTCAGCCTACCACACCGCTCAGATCATATCAACTGCAGGCTCAAATCCATAGCCCCTCACTAAATAGGTTCAGTCCAACTTCACACCCACACATCCACTTTTTTCAGCTAAAAGCAACAGCTTCTCCATCAGCCGCCGCCTCTAGACATCGCATTATCCCATCATCCTTCGACGAAAGGCGAACCTCACCGCCAACAGCGGCTGCCGGTTACCCGTCTCGGCCCGAGTCTGTCGGCACACACATTCCGGCCCGCGCGGTGCCTCCAATCGACTCGATGCCAATCGCCGACCGGGCGGAGCGGCCAACCGGCTCTCCTGCCCGCCGGCCCGCCACGACGGACGATTACCCTTTTTTGTCGCAGACCCTCCGGATTTAATGGCTCTGGAATACTTTTGATAAAGTGCTCTACTCGTCGTTTAGAAGATAGGTATCTACACGAATGTGGGCTTGTAAAATTATATTAAGACGTAAAAAGGACCTCAATAACTATATGGAGCGCACACAGAGGACCTCATATTGATTTTGAAGGAGTAGTTCTAGCAGCTGTGTGTGGCCTGTCCGGGTCGCGTTCCGGGAGTGCACTGATTCTTCCCAGAGGCCACTAATTGGTTTGCCGCGGCGAAGGCAGGCCATCCATCCATTGACAGGCCATTCGAGCATGACATCACAGACATTAAGGCGTCCAAAATAGAGTGAAGCGCACATCAGCGTGTTAGCTACATCTTTCATCTGAAGCTCGCGACAAAACTTAAAAATATCATTTTTAAAACACTTTTAATAAAGAGTCGTCGTAACGCATCGTCGGCGTTAGCTCACGGTAAATTGAATTACTACCGCGTCACCCAATCCCTTTTGGTTTTACACAGTACAAGGCAACGGATGCCTAATAATACAAAAAGCACGATTGACTCCCCCTCACTTCAAGTCAGACAATGTAACCGATCCCCGCCGTTGCTGCTGCTTCTGCAACAGCCATCGCGATTGATTAGCATGTAGTTATATGCCTGGGAATCGACTACCCGGGAACGAATGCCTCTGAGTCCGCTGCATAGTTAACCACCTTGTTGCTACAGCATCTCCTCCAGCCGTCAGACTTCAGAACTTTACAGTGAGCCGTTCAGTAGTCAGCCCGCAGGGCTTTGCCGCTGCTCCCGGCGGCCAGCCCGGCAGAAGTTGGGAGGCCGACTTTCCAGCCCGTCTGGTTCCCGGACGCCGCGGGCTATCCCCGCTCCTGACAGGTCATAGGGTCCATGGCCATCGAACATCGACGACACCTCAAGAACATCGACGACACCTCCTGATCTCGGGGTTCAGGAGTCGAGTCAAATCACAGAGTTTATTATCCTAAATGTAAATAATACGAAAAATTGAGTTGCTGGGTTGAACTACAAAGTCCTCATTAAGATCCTGTAACAATAGGGATTAAACCCATAAGATTTATCGGGTTCACCAGCTGGGGATGCACCGGAGCTAAAAAGTGCACGCACCTTCTACCAGCTGTGCCCTTTGAAGCATAGAATCATTGGAGGATCCAGC
This sequence comes from Amphibalanus amphitrite, assembly GCF_019059575.1. Classification (NCBI taxonomy): domain Eukaryota; kingdom Metazoa; phylum Arthropoda; class Thecostraca; order Balanomorpha; family Balanidae; genus Amphibalanus; species Amphibalanus amphitrite. The sequence continues at coordinate 674,824 of NW_024881680.1, forward strand.
ACGTTTTTTTGGGGGGAGCCAAATTGTCGAAATGACTCCTTTCTTTCCATGCACCGACAGAGGCGTAATGTTAAAACTCAGGTCTTTTTTCTTGGGGGGGGGGGGGGGGGGCAAACGGGCTTTTGGGGGCGGGGGGGCATGGCCCTCAACACCCCCTTGATCCGCCAGTGCATAGAATAATGACATTTAACTATTACAGGCACTGAAGTATGGCCTTTTTGCATATCATTTAACTTCTCCCACCACAGCATAACATCGGATTTCCTTCCTTCGGAGCATGCGTAGGAGCCAGGACACCATGTCAATTAATTGTTCATTTTTCAACAAAGAAGTCGCAAAAAAATGGTCAGTGTTCAACCAAATGCCTCTCTCATTTCACAAAACCATTTTTTTTATTTTCCCTGGGAAGCAGCAGGCTTTAATTTCAAATTTCACGAGCCGGCCAATTAAAGGGACAGTATCATCGAAAAAAATCCATGTATGGAGCTGATTTTTTTTTTACTAGCATTTCTTATTTTTCTGAATCAGAAAAACATAGTTTGAGGACCGAACTCGGTGAAAAATATTGCAACCACATTTCATTTTCATGATTCATTTTCATGAGCGAACCACCACTATACAAGCATGGCCGCCAGTTTGGAAGCATGCAAAATTACTACAGAACTGGCGCAGATAATACATTATTGACGCTACGCTTACGCGGTCGTTCTTCTGATTGAGTTGTCCTTAGGGAGAGGTAGCCTTAGGTATTGCCTATAAAAATATAACGTGACAATTGGAGGGAGTGACAATTGGACGTGACAATTGACAATGGGAGAAAATATCACGTGACAATCACGTGATAAACGTCATACATTGGAGGGAGATTGTGATTCAAGCTGGAGGAATTCCTTTGTTGAGCCGCTAGAATCCGAAGGAAACAGCGGAAATTGCCTACGACTATTTAATGAATTTAACGGTGATGAATAAGTGCGAAAAACGTTTTGGCTTTATAAAATTTGATGAAATGACCAGGGTAAAAGTTTTATTACTGGCGGTCAATTCAAAACGGCGCAAACATTTAAACAGTGAAGATAGTGAAGCACGATTCAAAGTGTGGTACACCTTTCGTACTTTGAGCGGCGATAGCGGGATAACGGTGTGGAGCTTCGAGGATCGGTCTTCAGTTCCCAGACCAGAAAGGTGGGGCCTATGCAATGTCAAATTTCATCAAAATGGTGATACTGTCCCTTTAAAATTCAGTTGCGTCGCTGTCCCCCAGCCAGACCAGAGCTCTCCCCTCTCCCTCCTCAAGATCAGCTGAGCCGTCCGGAGGCCAAGTGAGGGGCGGAGAGGTGGGGGGGGGGGGGGGAGCGGGGCGCCGCGCACGAACCGCTTGCAGCGCCGGCCGCCCACCACGGGCAAAAAGTCGTGAGCGGGCGGCGCGCCTGCGCAGTGCCGCCTGGCAACAGCGGAGCGGCGCGGCACGGCGCGCTCCGCCCCTCCCAATTACGGGCCCAATTACGGCCGGGCTCGGTGTGATGCACGGCGCCGAGCGGCGCGGGCATCGGCCGTGACGGGCGCCCAGTCACGGCGTCACGGCCCGTCACAGAGACCGTCACGGGCGGCATCGGCAGCCTCCGGGGTCACATGACGGCCGCCTGGGGCAGGGGATGCTGTGATCTGAGACCGACTGAGCGGCAGAACATTACTGAATGAAATTCAGCGACTTGTTCTCTGCGACTAACGTTCAGCAGTGGCCGAAACAGAGAATCTTACAACGAATGAGCGTCGACGTGACCAAAAGACACACATGCTAATACCGCTTGTGGCATAGAGGACAGCGACAAACAGCTCATGACAAGCGGCAAGTGGAATATGGATGGACGATGGTCTGAGAGTGATATGCATATCAGATGTACCGCGGCCTCCTGCAATGCATATTCAAACAGAACCGCTATCATAACAGAAATAGCAAGCCCCTACCAACTGCGGCATGGAGCGACATGAACAATAAGTTAGACCTGTCACGATTACGTTGTTACTAAAAAAGGACAATCTCAGAAACCGTGTTCAGTAATTTGAAAAAAAATATAAGAACTAAAAAATGTGTTTCCTTTTGCAAGAAAGATGATAAATGTTTTTCATCAAGGTCCACGGACTCCAGACCGCCTTGACAGTCAGCTTTTCATGTCTTTATCCATCACCCTTTGTGAGGCAATCTAGCCTCTCATCTACCGCCTTTCATGGAAACAGGCCGTCTGTTTCGGCGGTGTAAGTAGCTTCATTTCCGACAATTACGGCAAACAATCGGCCCGGCCCGCCAGTGCCGGTCCGTGTCACGGCTGGGGCGCTGGGGAGGGGGGGGGGGCGAGGTTCATGACCCGGCGGTGTCAGCCGGTGCTCGGCCGGCCGGCCTTTGACGGCTGTCAGTAGCGCCGAGCGCGGCCCTCTATTTCGGGCCACAGCGGCCACTCAAAGGCCCGGTAACAGCCACGCCGGCGCTACCGGGGTGACCCATGAACGGAGGCGAAAGGGGACAGCAGACGCCCGCACAGGTAGCACCGACTGAGAGAGTCTTTGAGCCAACGAAGAATCATCGGTGGAAAAACGAGTCCGTAGAAGTTTGAACAACTGCATCGGCACCAAGCGGCACCGTCGTCTGAACGGGACTGCGTCGGCCGAAGTCGAGCACGGCGCTCATTCGTCATGGCCGACGCGACGTCGCCTCTCGCGGCGCGGCGAGGTCGGTCGGCAGGTCTCATCATCAGTCACCGGCGGGCCCACCTAATCGGTGTGAGGCACACTTTTTGACAGGTGTCGCACGCGCCTCTTCCATCACTGCTAGCCGCTCGACCGGTCGGTCGGCCACGCGGCAGTTTGGCTCTGAACGCTCCTCCACTCCAACCCCTCGTCAGCAGCACCGTCACCGACGTCCCTCACCCGAAATCGGCAACATCAGCGCTGATTAATGTCAGCGCGATGGAGTCGACACGCGGACACGCTTTCCCGTGTTATTCCATGTCATTGGCGGCCCACGAAAAGAAAAACACGGGTGTTGAGGCGGCTTTCCGCGAAGCCGGTTGTGCCGGTCGGCCTACCCCACAGCGGTGCGTCTTTGCCCGCACTGGGCGGCGAGATAGTGTGAGTGGTCGGCGGGGCTCGCGTGCGGCTGCCAGATTCCGCAGAAGTCACACCCACCCAGACAGACGCGGCCCGAGATGGGCGTCCGAGGCACCGTACAGGGCCACCCGAGCCGGAAGCCCGGGCTGCTTCAAAGAAGCTCACGTGCTCTGACCGGTTCCAGCCGCGGAAAGGAGCAAAAAGTAGCCATGAAAACAAGCAAGCGACTATTAATGTGCACCCAAAGAAGATATCGCCAACAATCAGTAAGCATTTTTGTTTCATTCTGAGGGCATGCTTTCCAAAGTGAATTCGCTTCATTTTACAAAGACTTATCATCCAAAGCAGACTGGCACACGCTAAGTTACATTGCCATGAAAATATACCTTCAATTACACAAGCATGTAAAATGCACTATCCACTATCAGTAAACGTTTCGACAAAACACTTCAGCCAAACTGGCATAACGATCATCTAACAGACTGAAAATCATCCTCCCATCGTAAGCAGGACTAAGGAGCTATCGCAACGTCGGTTTCGGTATTGCTTGGTATGACGTGACAACATCTAATAACAGCAAAAGAACCTCTGTCCTCTAATAAATTCAGCGTCACTCCGATACGTCTTGAGAACAGACATTTCTATTTCTACCAGACTTCCAGCTCATCAATTTAATGCCCGAAGATAATATGCCTAAGCAGTTACGTCCGACAAGACAGCTCCAACAACCAATTCATTCCATTTACCTGATGCACATCTAACCCTCAGTACAGACCTCTACCTGTTGCAGCATCACATCAAAATGCAGCCCCATACCTTCCAACCGATGTTCTTCCGCTCGCCTGCGTCATTCAGCACAAACGGAAGCAGCCACATCCGTCCAGCGCCATCAGACGCCGTGTAGGTGCATTTCCGGCCGGTTGGCCCGCAGCCTCCGCGGCGTATTTGCATGTTTGCCTGTTCACCTTCCGGCGCGCGGCGCCGTGACGCTCCTGGTACGGCCAGTGTGAGCCGGCACTGATCCCTCATGAAAATTCCACAGCCGCGCGCGTCGCGCTGTCTTCCGGCAGGTGGGTGGGGGAGGGGAGGGGAGGGCCTGTGTCCGTCCGTCACCCCCCCCCCCCCCAGTCCTGTGCTGCCATTTGGGTGTCCCTCGCCCTGTGGCCCGCGCGGTCGCCAGCGCTGTCGCCAGCCCCGCTCCTCCCATAATGGTGCGTCTGTCATTGGAGGCGGTGGAATCTACGGCGAGACCTCGTGTCACTGGGAGAGGAGGGACACAGACAGGTTGGGCACTGCGCCCGCGCCGACGATTGTTCGCGGAATCGCCGAAAAGTCCCCGTTCGTGGAAGGCGGCACGCAGCTGACAGACAGATACCTGCGGTTCTAAAAGAGGGACAGTGGGAAGGAGAGTGGAAAGAGGGACAGGTTGGGGGTCGTAGGTTCGCATTTGGCACAGATGGAAAGAGTGACTTTTATTTTGAGTAGCCGCTGCATGTTTTCTATATGTTCTACCACAAAGGCAATTAATTAACGCACAAAATGCCGATACGTTCCACACACAATACAAATGCATGAAAATAATGTTTACTAAATAAATGAATATTCTTTAAGAACCCGCTAACAAAAGGATATATTTAGATAATAGTAGGCATCCTCGATGTTTTGGCTTTATCTCTCTAGCCAGCTGAGATCTACATCAAACAAACCACACAAGTGCGTCCTCATCGGCGCATACTGTATGCTCAGGTGTGCGTATGATGAAATATGAAGTGTGTGTATGACGACAGGCTATCAATCGTGTCCTCATACACAGCTGGCCTGGCGCAATTAAGCGCGCTTCTGAATCATGTACCCGAGACCAGGACATATCATCATAGAGTGCGACACGAAATTCAGCTCGTGTCCTTCCAGAGAAAAACGTTCCCAAGACCCCCTCTGGAAAGGGACCCCCAGACGTTCGACCGATGCGTCGCGACGAACGATGACGTCCGACCGCGTGACCCGAGACCTGTCGGCCAGTGACACAGTCCAGCGGCGCACCACGCCACCCGTGTGTACAAAAATCGTACCAAAACGGTCGCAGGGGAGCGGCTCGCCTCCAGCCGCCTCCAGTCGCCAGTCCATAGGTCAGATTACACAATATTCTGACCGAGCCGCCGCCACCACCACGTGGTATGGGTGCGGTGGCGTAGGGCGGGGCTCACGTGTGTTTGAATAATGAGTGAACGGCACATAGCCATTCAATAATTGTACGAAAGCCGATTTGTACACGGCTGGAACTGCGTGAAGCGCTGGAGATCAATTTTGCTCGAAATCCACGAATGAAAATCATAGGCATTTTCTTATACGGCTCCAACAAAAACTGGTCAATTATATTTAAAAAAAAATCAATTAGGTGGTCAATTTAATATTACACGGAATATTAGTGAACCAATGACTCGGCTTCGGACCAAAAACGCACAAATGTCCTATTTCTGGGCAATTTCAACGCCAAAGACGAATCACCTTTCACCCATCTTTAATTCTGAGAAGCACAAGGGAATAAATAACCACATAGCAACAAGTTGCCACTGTTCCCTTCTTTCCAGCACACGGAAAGGTGCAGTCACATAAGTGGTTCGCTAGTTTAAGCTTCGTTGGCGGTGAAACACACGGAAATGCCTGCAACTAGTCCACCGTAAGAACTGCGGCATAAAATGTAGAAACACCTGGACAAACAACAGTTACAGGAGCGGAGCTACGGTTACAGCAACGCTTAGCCGAAAAAAGCTCACCAAAACGGCAGAAAATAAGCCCGAATTAAAGTCACCGATTCCACAAGAAGCCACAAAATACACCGCTGGGAACTGCTTTTAGCCGACCAGTTCACGCCTGGTGTAAGTTCAAGGCTGGCAAACGGATCTAGCGATGATGCACCAGGGATGAAAGAGGCAAAAGCAGCAGCAAAACATCACATATGGATGCGTTCAAGGGACTTAGGGGCAAATACCATTCAACTGCAGATGTTGCATGGTTTGCTTTGATAGCGCTAAGTACGCCTGGATGAATGTAGCAAATTCGAGAAGTCAGAGCAGGTTGCGGGCAGTCAGGAAGACCAACATCAACAATCGATAATGTCAAGGTTTGGTCGTCTTCAATATCGCCCAAAATCGAATTCGCCCGAGATTCCAGCGACCCCCATGGTAGACACCGCCCTATTCGAATTACAGCAAAACAAAATAACTCGGTTACTGTTTCCTTGACGCTAGCCATGTCATCATAAATCCATCTTCAGATAGGTAATATTACCTTCATTCATACTTAATCAAAAAGGATTGTGCGTTTTGATCAGCGCAATAGCAGACGTGTAGCGCAAAAGCTTGACTTCAAGCAGCTGCGAGGGAAGATTAGAAGACACACGACATATCGGAGTCATTTATACAGCACGTGCGAGGTGGACCCTCAAAAGAGTACAGGCGCACTTAGCTCCGAAGCGTCAAAAAGCCCTGAGGCCAGGACACCTGCACTAGCCGGGAGCCCGTGGAGTCGTACTCATTGACCCCCCGGAACAGAAGCGACTCCTCAGCAGCCAGCTCAGCACGCGCCAGTGCCGGCAGCGGCGGCTCAGCGCGGCTGTCTCAGCAGTCGCACGCCGCTCCGGTGGCGTCGGGTCAGCCGGGTCGCGTCACCCGACCTCGGGTCGACACGGCCGTGACCCGGCGCCGGTCGGCACGTGGGTCGGATACCGCTCTGGCGGTGCGCCGGCCCGGCAGTCGCGGCGGCCGTCCACGGCGCCAGGCCGCGGGCCAAGCTTAGTCAGTTACTCCGCGCGGCCGGTGGGTGGCCAATGGAGCAACAGCGGAATACAAAGAAACGACCAGCCGAGCCGATGCCAGCTGGTCTGCTGATGTTGTCGGTGGTTTGTTCCAGGTAGGCCGCTTACAGCTGCCACCGCTCTGCCACGAACCAGCGTGATAAGATATGCATTGCATGTTCTGCCATGGTCGTGAATGCTGCCAAAAAGGCGCCCGACTGGATGATTTAGATCAGAATCTTCCAGGTGAAACGGTGCTAGAAACGTTTTCTGTACTGCCTCCATGACATTGCAGTATGAAACAGTATAACTGCATGCACTTCAGCGATGATTGACGTCGAAAACACCTTTTCATCGCTCCGCCTCCCTTTTTTGTTCCCATCGCCAGCGGTCGGGCGCTGTCAAAGGGGCGGGGTGTGAGTACCACAAAAACGCCTCCCGGGGTGGTGCCGACGGACGGGCCACAAAAAAACGGCCCCCGGACGGCTGGCGGGCGCGGGCCCTTCCTGTCATCCAGTCATCGTTCGGTCTTGGGGCGAGGAGAAGGACCCAGCTGGCCACAAACAAGCAGACGCGCGGCGACGGACGGCGGACGAGTGGCGGGTGGGTGGCCAGGGGCAGCGGCGGCCAGCGGATTTCACATGCCGCTCGGGGGAGCCGAGGGGAGGCCGAAGAAAGGGTAGATGAGGGTGGAGTCGCGGGTACCCACCACAAAGCCGCTGTACTTCCGACGCCCCCTGTGATAAATGAAGGGCGGAAGGGACGGACAGGTAGGGACCTAGCCCCAGCCGGCGACGGCAGTAGTCTGGCGGCGCGGGCGGATCCTCCGACCGGACACTGGGCAGGATCCGGCCACCTGAAGGGGCGCTGGACGGGATCCGGTCACCTGAAGGGGCGCCGTCTCCCCTCACACGACCCCGCCGCCCGGCGCCGGTGGAATCGGGTCAGCTGATGTCAATGTTTGTCCCAAAGGAAGCAACTGCAGGCCAGTGTATTCAACCCCAGACACCCACGCTAGCCCAGGCCACCCACAGCCAAATAGCAACCCAGTGGGTGAAGCAGTTGGCGAATTGCAATTCTCACCCATGACCAATGCTATACCAAGCGACGCGAGAGAGAAACTTCCGTAGCGTGATAGATTATTTTGGCGAATGGTTCACCAGCGACCAACTTTGTTACGCATGAAGCGGACATCATGGGTCATTGGGTCTGTGAGGTGTTGCAGGGCTTGATCTACGCCAACTTGTTAGCCATTTGCTGCCTGCAGTGTTGTTCCTAAGATATACGTAAATTATTAAACTCATATTTAAATTTTCAAACTAATCCAAATTAGCCACAACAAATCACTCCACAATTTGCAAAATGACAGAGCTAGAACAGCCGATTGCACCACCCGGAAGCACCTCGACCGACAAACACCTGAAAATAACCGTCCCAGTTTATGAACACATCATAAAACATATTTTCCAAACCAAATTTATAGTAGTGATGGGTGGCAACGTCCACAGATGCTGATGAAAGCCCGCTCATCCCGCGGTGGTCTGGCAGCTGTGACGCCCGTGAATCTGAGCACGCGCCAGCCGCCCGGCCTGTCGGGCCTTGTCACTCCCCAAACCACAGCCAAGGCCACGAGCGGCCGCTCCATGAGCCGGCCGGACTAAAACCAGCCAGTGTGTTGCTAACGGCTCCAGTCACACCGTCCGGGGGCACGAAAACATGGCGGGAGGGTTAGAACAGCACGCACTTTGGTCTCGGAGGTTTATCCATTCAGCTGCGGTGACCACCCACGCTCATAGGTGACTGGACGACAGGGTGATAGGCGGCGATTAGTGCATTTGGTCAGCTCTTCATCCGCCAGAAACCCACCGGAACCGACCAAAGATCGCCCACGGAGACACGCACCGAGCCAATGACGTCAGAGGCCATACCAGTGACGTCACAAACACGTGATCCTGACGCGGCAGACAGCCAGATGAGCAGAATGAAATGTCGGCTAAAGGCAGACAAGATAAGATGCTATGATGTAATTTCAACTAAAAGTTGACTACATCGAGTTGCTTTAGGTAGATCTCGCTGGGGACGGTGAGGTTGAATGGGTCCAGATCCCACGTCATCACTGTCATTTAAAACTATTTGCTACAAAAACAACTTTGCTAGAAATGTGTTGAGCAAACGTCAAGCATTAATCTCAAATTACGGATTAAAAACCAGCTGAGCATTGTGCAATCTTTGCACCATTTTCATCAACCAATGATCCCCGCCCGTCCCAGGAAACTGATCGTCCCCATCAGACGCGACTCCCTACCCAGTCCGCCAGACTCTGCGACACTGAGATCAGGCTAATAATGACGTCATGCGCGAGCCTATGACGTCAGCCGACTAGCTGATGGTCCATCTAATGACCAGCGTCGGCTGAGTCACCCCCTGGTGACCCGCCGGGACCCCACGGACCCCTGACCCCGATATGAACCCACAGCCGCACCAGACGAGTGGGCGGTCACCAGCCGGCAGCCGTATTGTTCGTGATTAGTAGAGCGGCCATACATCACTGAAAAGAGTTCATAGGAGATAATTAGGGACTAATAAGAGTATACTTACAGCAGTGCAATGAAGCTGGAAGGATTGAGCTAGCCTCTCTTAAGCTTATTTTTAGAATAAGATTATATGGGGAACTACTTGATAATGTTGTTTCCAAAGACGCATCACAGCGAGCAATAGCAAGGCGGTGGGGTGAATGTTGCGCTGTTTAATGTGCACAGGGCATTGCGCAGTTTGCAAAACAATGCACAATGTGCTATGACAGAGCACACAGTTTGCCATCACAGCTGAATGATCTGCACAATGCAAATGCCACAACCAATAAGCCAAAACACATCACACCCATCCATGCAGCATCAGTGACTGCACTGCCGGCCAGCAAGCCCTCCCCCATCCCCGCGTTTCGGACCATCTCAGACTGAGTGACGTCTGAGGTCATCCCACTGTCAGCGATCATAAAAACGCCGCTGGCACCGTCCGCGCCTCCTCTGACGAGCGCTGACCGCGAGCTGGCGACACCGGCGACCTCAAAGGTCACATCGCCGCGCCGCGACGGGGCGACATTTTCGGTGCGTCGCTAGCTGACGCAACGCCCCCGCCTTGGCCCCAGTGACGGCGAACGGTGGCATAGGTCACGTGACACTCGTCCTGCCAGTGAATTATGGCGGTGCAGATCACGAGATGATACCCGGCTACCAGCAGAGGAGTAAAATGTTTGCACTTGTGCAGAGGGGGTTATCCCCGTCTTACAGGGTAAGGGGAATGCCTCCGTGCATAGCGTCAACAACCAGCCGACGTCAATTACCAGCCAGACGATGCATTGTCTGGCTTTGTCCCATTGCAATGGGACATAGACCCAGCGGAGGGCAAGTAATAAAGTATGCCAGCCGCCTGGATGTAAGGGGAGAACGTTATTCTGGCTATATTGTCAGAGCTCAACTGTTCCAGGGCTATGCTTAAGTGCAACAACAAGCAAGCGCTACTGACCGTATCAAACACGCTGTGAAAGGCGGAAGGCTGCCGCACCGGGAGCCCCGTTCATGCAGCTGATTTCGTGCTGGAACGACCTCGAAAGGCCCGTCTGCGAGCGTCACTAGACGGGGGAGGCCGCCGGCGGCTCGGCCGGCCGGCCTGCTCCCCCGCCGCCACCGCAGTGCACGCAAAGCCCTTTATCAGCCGGTTCGATTATCCACGCCACAAGAATGCCTGCATGGCGGCGTGTCGGAGCGGCCATTTTTCCGTGCCACGGACGTCTGAACACGGTTTCGGTCGCGACACATGGGCCGATGGCCATGTCAAACTCCATGTTTCAATTGAGTTATTACATTGACCGAACCGGCAAAAGCTTATTTTTGGTGTGTTTCTAGACCGGAGTTGGCGGGCGGAAACGGGCATTGACCGTTTAATACCAGAGTCATGTGACTTCCTCTCATGAGCATAGGCCAGCGGTTAAATCGGTTTTTGGCAAAGCCATCATCGCCGGTATCATGCAACAGCCGCGCCGTTTATAACAGATTACATCAGCAAACTCCGAATGCCGCAAAGCTTGGAATCAGCGTTTCATGCGGAAACTTCGCGTGGCGTTCGAGACTTGCAGACGCGGCCATCTATTCTCGCCAGGAACAATGGCGTCTCCCGGAAAACAGTTCCGGAAAAACGGCACCACATTCGCCTAATTGCAATCAGCCATTCATGCATCACAAGTGGCGTGTCTAGTACACAGGCGGTGAATACGAACGCCATGAGCTCACCAAATATAGACATCTGCCGGACATGTTGGCTATTTTTCAGACATGACAGCTAAATAGTGTCCTTGTTTTTAGAACATGGTGTCGTTGTCTTTGTGCTACCCCTGAAGGCATCAGCTGTTTTCACAAAATGTAAAACCCAGTGTCGTAGAAGTTGGCAGCATGACTTGATTTGTGATTGAGCTAATAAAAACGATAATCGTTGACAGGCATATAATAAATAACCAGGCGGAAGATAAATAAATGTTTGAAGTCAACTTGTTTTATGATGATGAAATATCGTCAGAAATTCGCATGAATCATTATTTTTCATACAGTTATGCCACATATATTGCTTATTGAACAGATATGTAGTCCCTGCATTCTGCAATGCTTGCTCACTGCATAATGCATATCTCGTGCCACATATTACGACCCAAAATACTTCAAATATGCTAAAGAGAACCTCCTTGAGACTCCCTAGCGGTTTGCTGAGAGCCGTGCTTTGATGCAGTGCCACATGTGAGGGTATTTTCCGCAGGGCTGTTACAGGACGCACGGGTCCGACCGGTTCGTGGAGCACATCAGTCGCTGCCATACACGACGCCCAGCACATCACCACCACCGGCACACCGAATTCTGCGAAACACCCACTTCAAAGCAACGGAGAAAAAGGCCACAGACTAGTTCACAGTACAGGCATCTCGCCGAAACTCTGTGACTTAGGATCAGGAATGGTGACAAGGCAACTCAGTGCAGCACTGAAAGGTGCCTGCAGCGAGACATGTTGGCTGCTATTATGGTTAGGAGTCTATTCAACGAAAGGTATAGTCCTGGTAACGCCTAAAATAACACTAACAATGTAACAAATGCGATACAAGACCTATCATTACATGATATGACGTAAGACCTGTCCGCCTCTGTTGCTGCTGGTACGTAGGAATAAGGATGCGTAAAAATAACACCGACTCGCATAGGTTTAACGCCAATACAAATACAAATACATCTCCTATAGATGACGAGCCAAGAGCAAGCAAACTATAAAAAGAAAAGAAACAAAACTTTTTACGTAAAATGAACATGTAAACGTCAGATTTCTGAAATGATAAGAAGTTGCAAAACGTTATGTTTATTCACGCATGCTACACTTTTGGTGCATACCATATTTGTTCCGAAGAATCACGCCAGAGCGACGATTGACGTGATATTACACCAGCATGCTACTTACAAGACAGGTAATTATGTAATAGTTCGACAAAAACACTATCCAGGGAGTTAACGTATAACCTGTGAAAGCTTGCGACGTCAACAATATCCAGTCAACATACAAGATAGGTGCGGGACTATCCATTCATAAAAGATATGAGTACGAAATAATCAATCTTAAAAAATGGTAGCAGGAAGGATGATCTATTAGGCAGCGTTTGCTCATCAGGCGACGATGTGGCGGTCAACCAGGCTTATTGCCTACATGGTTCCCCTGGTTTCGAACTACACAGTTTATACGAAACCACGTCAGCGGGCGGATACAAACACGTCATCACCGAAACTCTTCAATTTAGAGCAACCTTAATGACATCACTACAGACGCCAACGCTTCAAATATTTCAATCTGCAGCCGAAAGCAGCTCTAAACATTCTTAGCCACCCTATGTTGATGTTCATGTAGTCAATTCGGTCAGCAAGTTAAGCCGAGCAAGTTAAAAAACAATATACCGCATTGGCGACATCCGGGTAAGCTTGAACGTGCAAGCACATACATTAAGCGTCTGTGACTAAGCGCATAATTTCACATATCAGCGATCTGATACAGCGATACGCAGGCATCGCGACGGATAGCTAGCACAGCTGCACTAGGTAGAGTGCCAACTTCCCGACAACCGGGCGGCGGGTTAGCCGCTTTACGTCCACACATGGTGGAGCGGGGCGGCGTCTGTTCTGTAATTAAACATGAGCAGTGCGACATGTGCGTGTGCGTGCAGCCACAGCGGCCGACGCAGCTGCACACGGGACCAATGGCGTGTCGGCAGGAGCGCGACAAGGCGGATAATTTGCATCAGAAATCAGCCGGATCGGGAGCAGGTGCAACGCCGCGGGATTGGTCATAAATAAAGGAGCGAGCATTACTCGGTAGCCCTCCTCAGTCATCAGTAGTCAGGTGAACGGCCCACGCCCCCGGCGCTCCTATACAGATAGATTACACCTATACAGCCTAGGCCTATGTACCCAACACTATCATAGCATAAAAAATATATTGATAGTTGCTATACGTTGCTGCCGTGGGGACATGCCAGTTGCCTAACTTTAACTCACCCAAAACAACGCTCGTCTTAGTAAGAAGTGGAAATTTGTAATTTTTTAACATTTTGAAATTGATTTTAGCTTCGTGTTCGACATAAGGTGGTAGTGTGAAATTTGAGGTCAACCAAACTAAAAGCGTGAAGCTATTTAATGGAAAATTATTCTTAAAAGAACAATTTCGAATTCATTCATTCAAACGCATTGAATGGAACGTACCACTGAAGATCCCCAAAAAAAAGAATCACTGCCATCGAGACAATGGAATCATCGCTCAATGTCGTTGAATCCTCGGAAATATTCGGGTCTTCGCCGCACCTGATCACAATCCATCCCACACCGCAGCTTGGAGACAAATCTGAACGATATCCTGCACACAGACAGATATTATGACTACAGAAACACCTGACTGCTTAAATCGGATTGAGATCTCCCTGGACCCGGCACAGTCCGCTCACGAAGCCGTCTGGATCTCGGCGCTATCAGACAATCATCGCCATGCAACGCGCCACGGCTGGCTGAAGTTCGCCGACTCCCGGCTAGCGGGCGGAGTGCGCCGGGTAGCAACAGCCGGTGTCACGGTAAGTCTCCTTCACGGGGCATTGAGTTGCGCCGGCGGCGCCCGAGCGTGACGGGCAGACTGGGTAAGGTGATAGGGGAATGGGAAGGGGGTGACAGAGGCAGTGTGAACAGTGTGGATAGCGAGGACGGAGTGACGGACAGGCAGGTGATAAAGAGTGGCGGACAGAGGGTGACAAAACGGACGGGTTGCCAACAGCATCTACCGCGCTCGAATCTCCATGAGCACCCTCCCCTTATTCCACCATCCGGACTAGCCTCAGGTGCTGATCTAAAAACAGCACCATGGCCCGACAAGCGGCACTTTCGAGCCAACGCCTGGCTCCGCGGCTGACATAGCTGGGGCGACAGGCCTACAGAGGCGCGGGTCAGCCCCATGACGAGCTGCGCCACCCCACCAGACAGGCGGCGTGCCCGCCTCGTGGCAGGTCTGCCCACCTGACGCCAGAATCACGCCATGACTGGAGAGCTCCACAAGTGTAGCGACCACGCACCACGCCGCCAACACGTGAATGGTTCATAAGCTCGAGCACGGTCGGCGGCCTGGCGCACAGAGCACGCCAACACCTCACACAGCTGTTTAATGCGTGAGGGATTGTGACCGGGTTTGGTGAAGATTAGTATTGAATCATGTCCAGAAAGGAAAAATCCTGTAATCAAGAAATGTAGCATGGTCTTTGTCTATGCGGTCATTGAGATTCTGCTACGAATTTAATCACAGCTTACTTCCGTATTTGAGGTCTCGAGATAACACCATGCTGGGTGTCAAAGCACACGCCCGTGATATGTGCCTGTATGAACTTCCTAAAACAATGGCTAATTGAGCCTGGCTGCCCCTGGACCTTTCCAGTGTTTGGCCTTGGACGACCAGATCCTGAAACCCCAGTCACGGCGGTAGTCACGCCAACACCGCGTGTCCGGCCATCACGAAATGACCGGTCGTGATTCTCCACACGGCAACTTGGGGATGTCACGGCGACCCAGCTGACCTCTACCACCAGCTGGCTACCGGACCGCTACAAATTAGGGCGGTTCACACTGACTCGTCCGTCTCACGACACCGAGCAGCCAGCGGTGACGTCATCCCCTGCAGAGGCGCCCGGGGCGGCGGCCGCCCGGCACCTGTCGACCGCCCCGGGCGGGGGCGGGGGTGGGGGCGGACGGCAGGCGCCCCGCCAGACGGCGCGGCGCCGCCGCCGTTGCCGCTGCCAGCGGCTAGCCGGGGCTCCGGAACACCCGACCGCCCTGGGCTAGCGACGGTATGGTGCTAACAAATAGAAAATCATGACAAGTACCCAATTGAAGAAAGGTTAATAGTTAGCTGACAAACACAGAAATGTAATTATTTCGTACACAAATTTACGCACGAAACTCAACGAAGAAAAGGATGTTATTTAGTTAACAGGAATTTAGGCCATCAATTGCGAAACAAATACACACTAACAGGTAACTTCATCAACAGCAAACCAAATTTAGAAGCCTTCAAGTTAATCTCCGCACACAAAATTCTCCGACTTGACCATGATCAATGTTCATGCTCACTTCACATGCGTTTTGAACAAAAGAACAATCATTTAATAACTCCGCGCCATCCCGGAACAAGACATCGGCGCACCGTCCGCCCTAACGCATATTCTTGGCGCTAGATGTCTCTAGCGGTGCGCGCCTGAAGTTATGCTGTGCCGCAGTACTCGCGCGGTCAGCGAAGTGGACCGCGGTACTTCGGGGCAGCAACAGACCGGCACGGCACGGCCGCCCAATGCTGATCGATGGAGATGGAATCCGAAACGACGGCGTCATGTTCCACGTGGAAACAAAAACAGCCGCCGGCCGACCGCTATCGGTCCACCAGGCCGGCCGAGCACGCCCGGTTTCGTGCGACTTTTTTACGGCGACTGACGTCAATAAGTCAAACGGTGGCTGACATGAGCAAATTGTTAGCTGATATTCTTTGCTTGGCAACATGGGTCTCTCTCTCTCTCTCTCTCTCTCTCTCTCTCTCTCTCTCTCTCTCTCTCTCTCTCTCTCTCCCTCTCTTTCCTTTTCTCCCCTCTCTTCCTTTGATAATCTAATACAGGTAGCAAGGCAAATAAGTAAATTACCACTGTAAGCACTACAAACGACCCCCAAGAGACATCAGTGAGCACTGAGCACGAAGCGTCCACCCCGCCCAGCCCTCCCGCCGCTCCCTTTCAGTGGTGCTCTGTGTGTCCGTTGCCAGGCGGGCCCGGTGCCATTTCGCGCTCTCCTCCCCCCCCCCCCCACGGGGCGGTCACGCAGGCGCGCAGTCTGCCAAGTCGCAGTCGCAGGCCTGACTGTTTGCCGGTCGTTGGGCGGCTGAGCCGGGGCGGAGCCAGGTTCTCGTGTTGAGAAAAGCATCAGTGTGCGCGGCGACACTCGTAAGGGGGCTGCCAAGACGAAAGTTTGTTCTTCAAATATGAAACTTTTAGTTGTCTTAAAAATAGTTTGACAATACGAGACCGTATGGACTCGTACATGACTCGTGCATGACCGTATGGAAAATGATCAGCAACAAAAATACAAAATATAATGGAAAATACGTCAGCTGCGAGCCGATAGGATAGCAAAAACTATGTTTGGGGCGCATGAAAAATGCAATGAAAACGCGAGAGACAGTTATCTACAGGCGATGACGTAAGCGTACCTCAACATAAAATAAAAGATATAAAACAGAAATATTTAAGCACTAGCAAAAACGTGTCGTTTGGCTGGCAACCTAGCAGTCATATCCAGGAGCATTGATTTATACCAATAGTTGAATTATCCTTACCATTACAAGGATTACCACAGCGCTTGCGACAATCAGATTGACTACATTCCTCGTAAAGCAGCATAGTTTCAAGAAGCACTCCACAATAACCAAACAAAACTTCCTCTTCCTAACATGTCTTGGGAACAATCTATCCACCGAAAAACACCAGTGCGCGACCTGGCCAGCCGATAAAATATCCGCCCCGACAAACCACTGAGCAGCCAGCATTGCACTGTGCAACCCACTGTGCCCACTGCAACATCAAGTCAGTGACCTGGAAACCGTCTTCCTGTCATTGTGCATGTCGTGATCATTTGGCGATTTTTTTTCACTGGGCTCTATCCTGCCGGCCTTGGTGGTTAGGTTACCGGGCGAGGCGCCTGCACCTCCGCGACCCAACAACAACCCAAGGTCGGAGAGAGCGAGCCGGGGCGGCTGCAGCCTACACCCTCGCTGTAGGGCGGCTTCACCCTCACTGTAGGGCGGCTACACCCTCACTGTAGGGCTGGGGCGGCTACACGCTCACTGCGGAGCCGCGGCGCCTACGGTAGGGCTGCGGCGGCTACAGCCTCAACACAGGACTAAAGTGAGCCAGCCCTCGCTTTGACACCCGCCGGCGAGACAGGCGACACACGTGCGGAGAAGAGCCGCTAACAACCGACCCGTGACATCAGCTGGTTTGTCTTCGAGATCAGACGTAAAGCCGCGTGAAATGATCTACGCTTAATTTCTACGTAAAACGATCTCCTGATGTGTGGGTCTGAGCTCACGGCTATATTAGGAAGCGGTGCGATTATTCTACCAAAACCAGGAGAGATCAGAGCGGGTACTCACAGTGGACGCAGAAGACTGGTGTGGTGACGTAGACTGCCTGCAGAAGATGAGTGTAGATGGGACGACCGGCCGTTCCTGCAAAAGATCAACAAAGGTCGGGTCAGGTCAGGTCACCGAACATGGCTTACACAACACACATCGCAACAGGAGGCCAGTGCTGGCCCAGTAACAGTGTGCTTAGCCCGAGCCCTCCGCAATCACTGACATGAATGCACCTGGTAACCATGGCTCCCACAAACGTTCAGGTACGTCGTTTCAGCCCAGCACCCGCCCACTTATCTAATCACTCACATACCGCGACCGCTCACTGTTCACAATGGCAGGCTCCAGGCGGGTCCAGGCCGCCCACACCTGGACTCGACCGTGAGCTGCCCGGCAGCACGGCTGCAGTGGAGAGCGCTGCCCGGCAACAGCCCCCTCCCCGCACCCTCTCGGCCCGGCCCCCACCCCCGCACGGCCCAGCCTTGACATAGTTGCGCCGTGATGGCGGCGAACAGGCAGATATTCGAGGGCCCCGCGGCACATCAAACTGTCGTGATTGCAAGACTGACAACTACGTACGGAGCGCAGTGCTCGTCATCTATTCCAGGCCTGCCAGCAGTGCAATGCTGCTATTGAACGGGGTACGGTGACCGGAGCGGCATGACCGAAATAGCGGGCGTGATTTTTCGCCGAGGACAGAGCAATGTATCTAGAGCAGCACAAGGTCCTCAATTAACGGTACTCATATACCTTAATTAATTCAGTTCAAGCACGAAGTGCATGATGTTGAAACTTGACCGTTGTTTCCATTCCATTATATCAAATAATGCAATATTTCATAAACTTCCCGAGCTGCGCCTCAGATTTCCTTCCAGCCCATGGCGACGTCTGCCGGAAGCCGTTTCCTAGCCGCTGAACCGGCCTGACGACGCACTGTACCCGGATAGCGACTGCGCCCGTTCACTGTTCAGATAATCACGGGCATCTCCGCAGTCTTCCTGCTGACTGCCAGGTAATATCGCGTCTTGCAACTGACACCGACAGCACTTTAACTGGCGCCAAGTCCCGTGCGGGCATCCGCCTGCTCAAATTGTGTTGGATGAGGTATGGCGAGTTAATATGAATGATTTACAGCTTCCGAATAGAAGGAAAGAAGTTGTTTTTGTTGTCACAGATTACCGGGAGCAGCAAAAAGAATACAAACAGCTCAGGGTTTAGGACAAATCAGAGCAGTTATATCGCGTTATTTGTCGCAGTGCCCCTAATAGGTAAATAAATGAAAGAGTAGCACCACACCAAAAAGTTTGACTTGTTTAAGAACCAGTCATAACTTGTTTGTGGATTCCCTCGAATCCCACGGTTTGCTTGATAACAAGTCACTTCACCTTCTAACTAGAAAGCGCCTGATATAGCGTGTGTATCAACCAACAATGAATTTAGGTCACGCCCAGACTTAATTACACGCCTACCTGGTCTAATATCCTTTCCCATTGCCTCTCTAAACCGAGCCACAACACTGAGCCAATGAGTGGGCGAGAATACGGTGACGTCACAGAGTATGACGTCACCGCAGTGTCGGGTTCGTTGGCCGTCTGTTCCTGTGTCTGGTAGACATTAGAGTTGCAAAGTTTTCCCCAAAGGCTGCTACCGGCACCGCCCCGCCCCACAAAAATTTTCTGGGATACCGGCATGCTACCACGCCCCAAGCAAAAAAACCGCCAAATTACCGGCATACTAAAAAACCTGCATTCTTGATTCTAGCTTACCCCTACAAGAGATGCCACATTTTGGCATGCAGTACCTGTCCCACCCAGCAGCCATCCATTGTCCAACCACAAATACCAGCAGGCTGATTTTGGCTGAGTTGGCCCCACAAATACCCAAAATTTTGAAACTCAATTTCAGTCTATAACTGTTAAAATATCACCTGTAATCAAAGCGGTATTGCCTACAAAAAAAAACTAACACATTCAGCAAAAAGGCGAGGACAAAAAGAACTTGAATTTCTGAAATGTGTTTCTAAAGACTGGACAGTGAGCACTGAGCAGTAATCACATTTACATTTCACAGGTGTTCTACTTTTCCACATTCTCCTAAAATGTTGCAGGCACCAGCCAAATGTTTAAAATCTAGATGGTCAAAACATAAACAAGTACAGATTCGGCCATCTTCCTAACTGAGGAAGCGAGATCAACATCTGCTGTTTCCTATCCAGAGATCAACATCTGCTGTTTCCTATCCACCATGGCTTGCTGGTTCGTGAATAAGATACGAATCATGTAAAAAAATGAGCTAATAACTCACTGGTCCTGAGAACAGTCACCAAATAATATGTATAAAAACGATATCTTCCATCCTCTCCAACCTCAAACGGGAACAAACAAAAGGTTATGAAGGATTTCGAAACAAATGCGCCATAACAGAGGCTTTTAACCAGCTGAATAAAACGCTGCAAAAAAAAAAGTTTTACGACTGCAAGCCACTGCCTCGTGAATGATTATATTAATAAAAATTATCCAACACAATATTAAATTGTAATGAAATCAACAATGTGAGTGTAATTCACTACAAGAAAATTCATTTCTCTTCAGTAATTCAACCAAAAAAGGGTATATGAATAAATACCTATTACGTCATCAGATTACATCCATTCATTAGGGGAGAGAGCATCTCAATCTTAAAAGTAAATCCTTGGTTGTATTATTTTGCGTCACTTTGTGTCAATTTTGCCTTCATGATGTGTTTTCTTGTAAAGATAAGACAAAATGTCAGTTCAAATCCATTTTCATTTAATTATGGGACCAAAGTCAGGCTCAGGGCTACCTAACACCTGCCTTTTCAGCTGAACTGTCGGTGCAAATTCTTTGTGGAGTTTCTCAGACCACATCTCATGATCTCAAGACTCAAGGCCAGTTTCCAAACAATGTGTTTTTTTGGTGTTTTGATTCTGCCTTTTCCCCTAGGGAATGTTGTCATGAACATTTATTTATTTTATTGTGTTATACATATTACTTACCATTAGACTTACTAATTGATCGTGCTTTTGCAACATGAATGAGTACCATTCCAATTCTTCCTTTTGTAGACCACAGTAGATTCTTGACAATTCTAATTATAACCAAGCCTGTGAAATGCTGAGGTCCATGTGTTACCCCTACCCTTAGCAATGGAACTTCTACCACAAAATGTATCTTGCAGTGGTTAATATTGCTGTTTTATTACAATTTGAGAACCTCTTAGTGTCCAAAGTTTGAATCTTTTGCTGATATTTTTTTTTTGCACAAAATCAAAAATACCGGCATGCTACCGGCAAGACATGCCAGATACCACGAAAAAACCTGCGGTAGTGAAAAATTACCGGCATGCCGGTAGTGCGGTAGGGAAATTTTGCAACTCTAGTAGACATCGTCTGGGTCACCAGACATGTTGCGTGTCTCGGACAGGGCGACTGTTAACGCTACCGGTCAGCACGGAAGCCGAAGCTCGTTTGTAACTTGGGCTCACGTGCCACACAGGATACGAGAGTGGTTTGCTGTCCGGTGTAATGGCCACTTGAAGCCACAGCCCATGTAAGTGAGGTGGCTTGGTACTTTAGTTGTGGTGGTATGAAAGCGAGCTGCTTCGTGTAATTAATGGCTTCGAATGACTTCACTTAGCTGTCTTATGCTCATTGTTGATTGTGAAATGTGCATGGAAATAAAAAAGTGATGATATGCATCATGGTAGGTTAGTGGCACGTTCATCTACCAACACCCCAGCCCCTAGCTGCGACTCCAGCACAGACCCACGGCCCCCCGCGGAGCCCCAGCCTGTGCAGCGGTAGCCCACCATATTTGAGCAATGACCCTCGTAACACTTCCTCCCGTGTGCACTGTGCAGGTGTGCACCGGGTCATTGGCAGGTCAGCCGGCCAAACGGTCAGCCATGTCACAAGAACGAGAAACAGACGAGATGTCATCAAACAGAGCTGACATCGGAACGAGCTTTGATGAAAGGCCGGCCTCTACCGACGACATAAATAATGAAAGAATGGCTTATTATTTAGTCAATCTTAATATAAAATAAATTATCTGTTGGGGAAGGTGCCAAAAAGTAAAAATGAAAGTAAAGGTTTGGCACAAAGGCAGAAACAAACGAAAACATAATTCATCGTCAGTCGTTGGGCCAACTAGCCGGATATTGGGGTATATTTATAACCGGGTGACCTCAGCCCAACGGGCATCATAGCCTACCGTTTGCTGGGAACATGACTACCATGGACACGCAACCAAACATCCTTTCGGGCAGCAACAAGACCGAAATATTTGCATAAATTATTTGAATAACAGACAAAGTTAGATCGGAGGCCTAAATGTCAACACTATCTAAGCTCAGTTCGATCGTTTCCAATACGGGGCAGGGGTCTCACATGACATCACTCATCACACTAACTCTGCTCGTCCGCCGTTCACCCAGTTTATGTCCGACCGAATCGGAAGGATATCACCCACCCCCAAACCCTCTCCCCGCTCCCCGCCATGAGCGTGGGTTGGTGACAGCCGCCGCTAGCGGCCCCGGTGACCCGAAACAACCCGTTTCCGGCCGGTGATGGCACACCGTGGTGATTAATTAACGTCGGGCCGACGACCGATATGGGCTGGACGAGCCGCCGGGCCGACCGGTGGCACTGGGGGCGGGGGAGCCAGTCGGCCAGGGCAAGGAGACATGGGGAGGGATGAGGTCAGGTCAAGAGAAATAACGGATCCCGATAAAGTGCGTTTGGGAGTAATCGGAATATGATAAGATGGTTATGTAAAAATTGACCGCACCCAATTGGAACACTGGGTAGTTGATTGGTTACATATCTACCCATTAAAACGTGACCACTGACCACTGACGAGCCTTCCTAAGTGAACCATGGATTGGGTATGTGGCCGATTCCCGACACAATGGCACAAAATAGGCTGCACCCAGCACACTGTGACCAAGCTCACCACTCCACAGACCTAAACCAGGCCCACCCGGAGCCGCATGGTAAAAACCCCATAGCAAACACACAAGCAGACAGACATGCAGACGCTGAGGGAGGGCGCGGACCGGTATGCAGTTGTTGAGCGGCCGTTGACGGGACTACCCCGACTACTCCCCTCCCGCTGCATACACCATCGCACACGTCATCGGCTGGCCCAACCATGTCCATTCGGAGCAGCCATCCACAGCCATTATCCCGACGATCGCATGCCACCTTCACATCCCACTGTCAACTAGTCTGGCAAACCTAAAAAAGAACAGAGTTAAAACGCCTGAATCAGTTTGCACGTGTTTTGAGCACTTTAAAGGTATGGTTTGGAGAAATTTGTGTGAAAATTTGTGAGAGAAAATATCTTATTATAGGTATAGGTCAATGGAAAATATGCTCTCACAATGTAAATGCACATGCATCAATGACCGAAGCACTTTGAATCCATTCTTTCTTAGGTTTGCCAGACTATAGCTGTTTGAATCACCAGTCACCACGGTGACCCAGCTGTCTCTTAGCACATCCGTGAGAGACGACCCACCGACTTGGCAGTGTTCCTCCAACTGCTACTGGGTCACCGTGAACCGGGTCAGACTGGGACACGGAACCAGTCTGGACCAGTCGGGTCACGTCGGTCATGTACTCAATATTCATCTCTATAGAGCCCGCCCTCAACCATGCTCCATTTAGCTACTACATACATCCGATCCAATCATAAACCATGTTCACCAGTGGAACCTCCACCCCTGGATATCCCGGTTATGCACAGTTTATGCACCTGCACAGGGCCCCACCCTGCCCTCCCTCAGTCTGTATCCAGTGCTCACCTGTTGGCAGCCCCTCCCCGTCAAACTAACCCACCGACCGACCGTTTCGCAGAAGGACTCTGTGTCACCGCCCGGGGCGCCGTCGGGGACCAGTTGCGAGGTCAATGGTGCCGCGCTGGTGGACGGTACTGCCCGCGATACCCCTCACGACCCTGACGGTGCTCCTGAGGCCCCGCCCACGGGACTGACACGACCCGCTCGGCGACCGGCCAGCCCGCACCCAATTACACCTGTCATTGTGTTTCCAGTGCCAACGGCACGGCAACAGAGCGGCTTAGCCTCACCACTGTAGGGGAGGGCACCTGACATAGCAACATGTGCAGGGGCTGAACTTTGTTGCGCATGCGCAATGTACCAAATAACTTTGGTAAGTTTGACCATTAATTATTTCGTAGAAGCCAGGTCACTGGGATCAGCCGCCGCGTTGAATTCTTTCAATTGCATTACTACGTTCGAGTCTGAATCGTTTCCAAAGAATCGTCGGCATTATCTGCAGCTCGGGGGCATGAAACCGCGGCAGACCGGCAGAGAGCTGCAGCTCGCGGGTCACGAGGGGGCTCGTTCCTGGTACCGAGGTGGTCGGGTTCGACCAGCCTACCGAGACCTGGTCCGGACCAGAGCGACCAACTGGGACGGGCCCGACCAGTCTACCGAGATCTACCAGTCTACCAGTCTACAGAGCGACCAGTTGGGACCATGGATGAGGAGCGGCCGGGGTGGAGTGGGGAAAAGCAGTGGAACAGGGCGGTGGGACATGGCGGTTGTAGTGTTTTGTCGACCAACCGCAGCCCGCCCTTTGTTCCGGCTATCAAACGCAGTCTTGCCATGTCGACATCGACACCGACACCGACACGCTGTATCGACATGGACCGTTTTCGCGGGGCGCGGGGCCGGTCGGTAAATATTAATGCCATCCGGTGACAGCAGGCCGCTGGCCAGCCGAGCTCGGCCTGTCGCCGCTGCCTTCGTTTGCACGCGCCTCGCGCCAGATACGGCCCGCACAGAGTGAAAGCGTGTTTATACAGTGGTCTCTGAAGTTGAACTGTTGACATTCGCACACCCACGAAATGGATTGAATATTTATCGGCGCGTGAGCGTCCCTCTCCGAGCGGAACTGCAACGGCGCTGGGCGCGGCGCACTAACACCAACTTTGACCGGCAGCCGCGCCGACCTCCAGGTCTCTTCGGCTGGTGTCTGGTCACGTGAAATGTATGCACAGCGCTCGGAGATTGCCGCGCTGTCGCTCCGGCTATCTGACCACAGGGCAATGTTCACAGGGCGGCGGCGGACGCGACGGGACATGTTTGGCCGTCCACCACATCACCGTGCATGACGCATCGCGGGGCCAGTGGGGGCACCGGGAGTCGGGCCGCGCCCCTCCCCGCCGTGTCACCGCACAGAGGTCAAACAGGTCACCCTGCTGGTGCCGAGGGTACACGGGCCGGCCCCCGCCACCGCTGGGCAGCCCACAGTCGCAGCTAGGAGCTCCAGGGCAGGCATTAACGGCAAACAGCAGTTGTTGGTACACACTACAGACGACCGCTCCGAGAGACTAAGACAATAAACCTCAGGGTGGATGAGTTAGTGCAAAACAGATGGGCACAAGGAGGCCTGCGTTCCCTGCAGGGATGTTTGCTGAATGTCAATTGAACTTGTCAGTCCTGACCCAGATTGCATGTTTCATGAAGGCCTCTTGAACATTACTCATTGCAGCGCAACAAAACAGAGACGGCTTCTGACTAAGTGGATGCAAGTGCAGCGCATAACTTGCTACCATCTAGTTAGTTGAGGTACTAAGCCGTTTCCCCACTTCCCTCTCCAAATGCAATTGCCTGAGATTGCTTCGCTTTATACTATTTCATCATTGGGCATAACTTTCTATGTTCTGAGAATGGTGTTTCCCTTCGCGAAGCAAGCAAATCCATCTGGGAGACGCACCTTAGTTACAGGTTAACAATGCAGGCGCCGCCTACCAACGCTCTCTCATGTGCCACAGCCACAGACGGGGCGCGCTGAACCCTCTCGACACCGAGTATCAGTTACTGCTCGGGGTCCCACGGGCCGACACCGCGCCACGCGTACCCAGGAGCTGACCAGACATCGCACCAGCTCAGAGACGGGCCCAGTCAGCGCGACTGGTCTCCGTGGTCTCAAAACATCCCGGTGTGGCCGGCTGACCCGTCAGTAGACACCGTCCTGCCGAGGTCAGACCCGCGAGACTCAACTGACAGTCCCTGTCTGAGGAGCGGGGAAGAGAAGCCGTCGGATTGCACTAAGTTTTATATCGGCATACGGTAAAAAGTTGCCGGTAAAAGTTGATCGAGACTTGACTCTAAAAGCCGGCATTCAGTCTGCAGTAACGAATATTTACCCACAAGATTCAAAAGTTGAAAGGCCTGCACCGCTCAAAAGCTGCTTCAGAGTTATGAATTTATGTGTACCGTTCATGAAAGCGTCAGTCTCAAACGTCTAGCCCATTCCGTGAAGAGGTTCATGCACCATCGTAGCCCACGTCCTCAATCACCGGACCCAGACCAAGCTGACTGGCCTTAATCCTCGGCCGACCTGGCCTGTCACACCTGTGGACTCACTCTGCATTCCCAGTGCCCCAGTGTCCCCAGATGGATACAATTCATGAGTGATGGCTATGTCCATACCGGTACACCCGATATGAACTCGCTTGCTCGTGTCCACCCCGGCCTCCTTGCCCCCCTTTCTACTGACGCTATGTGACTGATGACTGCTGTCTAGCTCTGATAAATCTGGCCGGTTCTTCGGGTTCTTCCTCCACACTTCGCTCGACATCTAGATCACGGCCCCAGTACAACGTAACAGTCCCTGACAGGCATTAGATCAGCCAGAGTCTCGTCGTCAACAACGTCTGACGCCACCATGGGCCCGGGACAATCCTGACGAGTTTTGGCCATCAACCTGTGCTAGAACAATGGTGGAATTCCCATGATGTGGGCGTCACGGGCGGGCCTAAGCTCTGGAGAAAGGCGCTCGACGGCGCCTCGCGAGGCTCCACCCGGGGGATGTGGTACACATATGCATAACGCCTATATATGACGGGCTCAGAGGCGGCAGTGCCAAATGCCAGCCGCAGCATGTCGTGTCGGTTTGTACCGCGGCAGAGGCAATGGGTACGACGGCACATTGAGTGGGCTTTCTCGGCATGTGTCGGATGAACGTACTGCGGGTGGGGTGATAACAGCCGACATTTGTGGGCCTTGGCTGGAGATGAAGCTTGACAAGGTGGAATAACGACGGAGGGAGATAGGCGAGAGGGCGGCACAGCCTGGCATGGCGATACCCCTCTCCTGATGGAACATTCCTCTCACCGCTAGTTTGAAATCCAGCACACTCAGTAAGCGTTGGTTGTATCCAGGGAGATAGCTCCGTGATAAATGCCCACAGATGCGTCCATTTATCAATGAATCTCAATTATCTGTAGCTGGTTCGAGCATTACATTCTTGTATGACACAAACGGCCACCGAATATCTGTCATTAGGTCAGGTAACTGTTATCAGGGGTAGCTAAATTCCACGGAGCTGGAAAGCAGAGCTCAGCAACGGCTAGAAGTTGGAACGATGATGCTGGTGTCTGTTGTCCAGTGAGACCAAAACAGGTAGGTCGTTGGTATCATTACTCAACACCTATCTAAAAGGGACCTTCACATGCACATTGTGAGATCAAATTAGTCCACATTCATTTCAAACACGCTGTAATTCAGAATGACACGTTTCTACTTTCCAACATTCACTGAAATTCCGATCGGATACGAGACCCACGGACCGACGGAAGCGTGTAACACCGCGCCGGTTTGAACCGGACGCCGCCCTGACCTCGGGAGCCGTCATACGGCCGTCATCGGACCGTCATTGGGCCGTCATCCGTCATGACTGCCTCACATTCTGAGCGATCCCGGCGCGCCGCAGCCGTGCGGGGGTATGAGGCACAGCAGCTCCGCCTCACCCTCGGCTAACGCCACAGGGGAGGACCAAGACCTCACCGCAAATCCGGGGCACGGATGGACGAAACCACTGCAACGCGACGTCCTGAACAGCCGCTACATAAACAATGTCCTCGGTGCATGATGTAAACAGTTTCGCGGTGGACCATCTGAAGTTGGATAATGACTATCTCTTACGGGCCGCCGAGGGCGTCTGGAGATAGAAGCGGGGGCGGTATCACTGGCCAGGGTGACGGAGTTGCATCAGCTCCGCGGCGAGCCTGTGCCCCGCACCGCCCCGCCCGCCGCCGCACTTTGGCCCTTGGAACGGAGTGTGGGTGGTCACTGGGTAGTCTTGCGACGCGTCGCAACGGCTCGGTTTTGTTCGAGCCGACTTGGCCTGTCATGACTGTCGAAACATCGCCTTCTGTCCTGTATACGGCCAAGAGGAAATAAGATGGGGGAAGGAAAAGAGGAAAGGTGGCGTGTCACTTCCAATAGCCATAGCAAAATATTTGAGCATTAAAAACATCTACATAGGATCTCTGATATCGTTGAAGCGCTGTGAAAATAACCACAACTGGCCGTCGTCATTTTCTGACTCGCTCCAGCGAGATGGGCGAATATCTGGACGCGTCCGGTATGAGCCGGATTTGGAGTGGACCGGAGGCACATCAAAACGAGCATCTTCCGGCAGTGCCAGTGTGGCATCGCTATCGATGTCGACACTGCGTCCGGGGTGACATCGTGTCAGTCTGCCGCTTGGAGATAGTGCGGGAGCTCGATGGTCGCTCGAAGGTCGGGAACTTGCAACAGATGGTAAATTTCCTCTTCATCTCCCGACTTTGTAGCCAGACGATCGGACACTTTTGTTCCAGAGCTACGCGCCTCAAGCAGAGCGGTGTTTTCCCTCGGCAGATTTAAAAGTGTACAGCACTGACGTCATTTTCGCCGGAGGCAAAATCAATACGGACTGCATACATGTTTACTGATCTTGGGCGTCACTGTAATTGATCAATGGAAAATAAGGGAAGGAATAGCAAGCAAGCATAAATTGGAATACAAACGAAGTCTGGCGTCCACCCAGTCTATTTAAAAGATTTACACCAGCATTATTACCATGAAAGTTTATTGCATTTCATCACAAAGTTTTGACTCTTAAACAGGTTTAGTGAAATTAGCCACAGGTATATTTCCCAAAGATGAAACAGAAAATAGTGGATGTTAACACAAACAACTGCTCCTGATTCTGTGCAGTTTTGCAACACAAAAACGCTCAGTTGACTCCTAAAAGGCGCATCGACGTCGACGAATCAAAGCAAATTATTGTTAATACTTGAAACGAGCATTTACAACCGTTCTTTTTTACTGATTTACAATGAGATGACATTTCCTAGCACCGCATACATACATTCTGAAAAAAAACTGATACAATTAAGGCATAAAAACAATCGCAGACTTGCCTCAAAAATGGAAACCCGCTGTGCGTTTAGTCACAAAAAAACCATCGTCAATATTTCGATCGGCGAGCTACTCCTTCCGTCCGCGTCGGACATCGGGCAGTCAGCTGTTGCCACGCCAGCTGACGATCGAGGCCTGCTCCGTTCGGGCACGGTTCCGTCGTCACGGCAACACGAGGCCGGCTCGTGATAGGTCACCTGTTCGTGGAGCCCATTCCAGGCCGATGGCATTCCTAAATCGCTCACAAAATACGAAAATCCATGACAGTCGAGGTGGCTTCCAACTGCTCCTATCCATCATTACATGAAATACGATGCCGATGGCGACAGTTTGATTCGATTTCTGGCAAATGGCAGCAAACCGCAAGCCAGCCGTGCACGAAATCCGGTAATAAATGCTCCAGAAAGCTACCATAAATGTCAATGAAGTTCCGTCACAAAGACCGGTAGCTGGCTCGAAATCTTTGATCTGCGCGATCTCATTGAGCCGGCGCGAACGGCCGTCCCGGTAACCATTGAAGCCCGCTGCAGGTGACACCAGGCGGACACTGGGCCCGGCAGCTCCCAGCTAAAAATAGACGCGGCCCGTACCATTTGAATAGCCGTGTCGCCTGACGCGGACGAGGTCCGTCTGGCAGCTTCACACTTCACCGGGTGACTGACCGGCGGTCAGTCTGCAGTGACGACAGTAGAATGACCTGCTGGGGTGCTACCTTTCTGTCCCTGCACTCTGACACTGGAACTAACCGATCGCAGCTGTGTGCGACTCGCTGTCTTATTTGTCCTACCTTGGTGGTAAACGTGTGCTCTAGCGAGTACCGGTGCAGATGCATCGAAATTCATTGCTCGTTTCGATGCTGAACGGGTACCCAGTGCGGCATGGGTGCAGCCGGAAGCGGTTCTGCGAACCACTTTGCGTGGCCGTCAGTCACTGTCCATACGACAGTGAATCCATCACAGCACAGGTGGAGACTGCCGTTCCGCACGCTACAGAGTTCATACGGCAGAACCGCAAAATACCTGTACCTTGCGCCACATGTCTTCGATACTCAACTAGCCGTCACAAAAATACTGACTTGATGAAAGACTTCAACAGCTACATAGATTTAAAATGCAATTTTTGAAGGAAGGACCCAAAGTAAACCAGGAATGCCGTTCTGAAGACAGGAGACACCAGGCAAGAGAAAAGGTGGCCAGCTGCACGTAGTTGCGGCATTAGAACTTTGAGGGCATACACAAGAATGTTAGGCTTAGGACGACATAAAAAAAATATGATTGAAGTTTTTGGATCTCAACGGACAAAGACCAGGTCATTAGCGCATAGTGTCGCGTCAACCACGTCAGCAACTATTGCCACAAAGCTCAACACCTGCGAGCGATGCGAGCGTCCACATAACATCCACTTTTTATCCATCCGCACCGTACTGAGGATGGCCATTGGCCATAAATACATTCTCATCGCGTCCAATCATTGCTTCGCTCGAGCGAAGCAGGACCTTCTGGCTGAATGTGGCGTCACGACGACCACTATTGCTAGCGACGGCCACAGAAAGCAGTATGACATAAGCAGCCAGATCGTATTCTAACACTGTCTGAGAGCTATGAGTCCTGACCTGCAGCGATTGGTTTTAAAATATGTAGATGCCGCTGTCGCCTACCATCGCCCCGCACCACCCGGACACAGTCCATATCAATACATGCATTATACATTGCATTCTCATGAATATGCCTGTCGTCTGAGCGTGAATTAAAACATCAACGGATATAAATGCGTCCTGAGAAGCTTGTAACAAAGCTGTGAAATTTCTGGGCGGTAGGGTTGATCTAACATCCTGCCAGCGTAACATCACCCAGACCAGCCCGTAACTCCCTCGTAGCGTCATGACGAAACCCGACCTGGGGGTCGTACGGGTCACATCACGCGCTCTGAGTCACGGCGCACGACATCCGCTGCCGTTAGACAAGCCGAGCCCATCCAGAACACGTGAGGAGCCCGCACGCCCCCGCCGCTCCTCGAATGGCGAGCCCTTCCCAGAAGCCATCCCCCGGTTACCACCCGGCTCGGCCGCCGCCACCCGCTCGCCCCAGTTCGAGAGAAGCCGCGTGGTCTCAGTGCCACAGATGCAGCCACCCGTTGCAGGGTTTCTTGCTTGAAAACGTCGGGGTCGAGCAGAGTGGCGTGCTCGTCTGCTCGCTGAACGGCAGACAGCGAGGCGTCCCGAGTCGTGTTCTAGAGCGCTCGCTGACGTCAGGACTGGCTCAGTGGCCGCCAGAGCACGGCGCCAAGTTTGAAAACTGGGCCGAGACAACGGCCTGGCACCACAGCGGCTGACTGGTCGGCAGACAATTGCTCGCAGTGGAGAGAGCATAGCCATAGTTCAGTTGCGAGTTCAGCGCGTCTCAGCGTTTTGCTGTTGACCGTATTACTGTGGTCGGTTGGAACTCAGAGAGCGAAGGGACTGTCAGGACACACCCTCACCGTCCGCTCACACGGCGCTCACAAGCGCTACCACCCTCAGATCGGGCTGAGCCGGCCGAGTTTCAGCCGTAAGCGTGTTACCGACAGCCGGCTGGCCACCGCCCGGCGAGAAAGTCCGTCTGAGCCAGATCTGCAGCGGCTCCCCGCGGGACTAATGCCGTCCAATGACGTCAGCAAGTGTCTCGGAGCCGTCAGCACGTGACCGCACCACATAGCCCAGCCGACATCGAACAAATTAAACACGTGGTCCACCCAGACGAATTAACGTCGAAAAACACTCTCGCCCAACCAACCGCAGACGGCTCAGATAAAAACGGTAAAAGGGTCTAGACTGAGAAGAAATGAACTAATCCCAGAGAAATGAGAAAGTAAAAATACAGAAGACATCACAAAGCGACGCGGTCATTTTGTCTGTTAACAGCAAATGAAAAAAACATTAATATGTGTACATGCATTGCATAATTGGCCTCGCAGGACACCTGGTTATAAAGCCATTCACTGGTTTTCAAATACCCC
The DNA here is from genome assembly GCF_019059575.1 of Amphibalanus amphitrite. Lineage (NCBI taxonomy): Eukaryota > Metazoa > Arthropoda > Thecostraca > Balanomorpha > Balanidae > Amphibalanus > Amphibalanus amphitrite. The sequence continues at coordinate 706,685 of NW_024881680.1, forward strand.
CTGAACCAGAACCTAAATGACGAATGGAAACTAAAATGCTGCCAATGACGCATTCAATTCAGGTTGTAATTTCTTTAATAAACAATAATGCAAATTCTTCAATTCAGTTGTAAATTGTTTCAATTCAGGTTACAAATTTCTATTAAATAATTATGCAAATACTTAAATAATACGATATAACTCCAATATCAACATCATAGCCATCAGTTATGAAGCTCATCAGGCGTCATGCAATTATACAAAAAGAAAAATATATAGATATGATGATAAGAACCAAAGAAATAAGGCCAATATGAATGAGGATACGTCATATTACAAGAAATCAGCTCAGCAATGTACCTAATCCGTGACAACTTTTGGCCGTTACCACAACGAAAAAGACAACAGCTGCACATAAGTAGTGCTACCAAACGTTTATATCCGACAATCAGATACCAGTTGACAATAACGTTGACTTTATCCTGAACAATATTATCTCTCAGTGCTGTCGGGCTCTGCTGTCACAACAGAACAGTCGCGATTGTCTCCTCAGAAAAAAATCAATGTCATGCAATGACACAAAATGCGGCAATCACACATCAGAGGGGGCCGCCTGTGTGACTCACGTGCAGGAGAGAAACACCGCACACCTGACTTGGAATAGATCTATGAATCAGCTCCTGATTCAGCTGAGCCTGGGGCAGCTGAGCGGCCCGGCTCACGATGAGAGCCGAACGCGCTATCAACACCCACAGACGGACCAGCTATCGACAAAAACTACCAAGCTGCTTCAAACAGCTCAGCACGGTATCTAGCCAAGTGTGTGAGTATGTGCGCCGCACTGCAGGTGCGTACTCGCCTGGGAACAGCCGTAAGGTGGCGTGCCCCTCCGGTCCGTCTCCACCTGGCCTTGGACCGTGGTCACAACGTGGCAGCCATGGGTCATGTTTGGGTCCGCCGTCCACTATCGCGACCGCTCTGCCGAGACGGCTGATAAATGGACACTACAACTGTCAGTTGTTGAAGTGCATCGTAGTTAATCATACTCGGTTGTCACACTTGTCAGTCAAACGCGAACACGCCAGTTGGCATTTCAAGTCGAAATGTCTGTAAGAAGTCCTGCATAGCAACAAACATTTCGATGCTATGATATATCCTAAATAAAACACATTAACATCGCCTGAAATGTCTCGCGACGCATGCTCATTTTGCTTCCTAACTGACACCATCTAACCGCGCTGCTCCGCAGATACCCGAACCCATTCCGCCCCCAGGCACCGATTAGCAATCGCTGCTGAGCTATATTACACGGTGCCGGTCAAATTGCTACGGATAAACTCGATTGCAGGTGTGCGGACGCTAAATTGCAGTGCCTGCCAGCCAAATAGCTGGTTTAGTGTGTGCACTGCACGGCTGTGATTGCAGATTGAAAGTGAGGGCGCGCCATAATACGTGGGTGTCGTGTGTGAATTGAAGGGTAATACAGGCCCCTGCCGCCCCCGGCTGTGAGGTCTATTCATAGTTGGCGCTGTAAGAGCCTATGGCGGTGGGCGGGGGCGGGGGCGGCGCCAGGCACAGGTGAGATGGTCGAAGAGATGGCCAGTGGCCCCGCGACCTCCGAGCCCCGGTGACCCCGTGACATTTGACCCAGCGGCGCTGACCTGGTCTCCGGGGAGCAGAAGACCTAGCGACCAAACCTGCCCCGCCGACTCATATCAGACAGACACCGACTCACGCCCGGTAATCACAACCGGGCGGCGGGCTCAGCCGAACTCACGGCTCCGCGCGGCTCACTGTTCCCAGCGTGTCACCTCAATTTTCGTCTCCTCATCAGGACTACGATTAACTCGGCTTCTTCGTCCCCACTGATCCTCGCTCATCTTACGCCAGCTACCTGTCATCCCTCTTATCTGAGCGGAATCTCGAGCCGAAACTCGACTCAAATGAAATATCCATCTCCTGAGCATCTCCGGCGATCTGGCCGACTTCAGCGGCATTCCAGCGGCAGCGACCCCTGACATCCGCCGCTCACACCACCGTGTAGCAGCTAGCCAGCCGGGTCCACGTCTGCACATTAGTGAGGTCTCGCGGACCCAATGACCCCGACTGCTGGCAGCAGCCGAGGCCTGCCAGTGACCGACTGTGGATTAACCAGGCGGTGGTCGGGCTGGGGACAGCGGCCACCAATCGTTTGCAGATGGTGTCGGTTGGCACCAGGAAAGGGCCCTGACCCACGCGCCCACGCGGGGTGGTGACGCGGCCTCGCACACGCAGCCTGCACACAGCCAGCTGTGGCATCGGTCGGTGCTGATTGAACACCCAGCAGCGCAGACGTGGTGGCATGACGACAGTGAACAGGTGGTCCTGGGGTAGAGGGGACGGTGCGGGTATTTGGCCCGAACCCCCGCGGTGTGAGTCACTTCCAATAGTTCTTCTGCCAAGGACCCAATGATACCGACACACAGATCGTGAGCTTTGGGATCGTGAGCAGCGGTAAATAACGAAGACACAGAGGCTGGTTTTGCTTATCCTGCAAGTGTCGTCCGCTGTTCAGATAACACTCGCTAATAAGTTGGTTGTGGTGTGTTCTGTGCAGACTGCAGAGTGCTGTCTGCCACCTAGGAACGATAAAGGCGTTAATATTAGCCAGATGTCCAGTCGTGGCCGCAGCACTGAGCTCCAGATGCCACATCCACTAATTGGCAAACTAGTGGTAAATCAGACGCCAGAATATACAAATCGCAGACGGTATGAAACTCGTCATGGTGATGGTACACGACACCTCGTTACTACATTTTGTATAAACTTATGTCGGTTTAGCGATGTGACACCCCTGGCATTTACCACACCCAACCAAAGGAGCCTCACTGGCCTCAACCCTAAGCAGATCCCCGGTGCTGACCCCGATAGGTCAAAAACGGTACATACTATCCAACTGTGGGGTCCATTTCATCTGGGCCTAAACCATCTCCACATGACTCAGAGGCAACATAGACCTGAAGGATGCCGCTACTGACTACACTGACACAGTCATCTTCTGCCCCGCCCCATTTGCATTGCCTCTGAGAAAAGTCGGACAGAGTGCCGGAGCGATCCGTTCGCCGCCGCTCTGCCCGCGATGATCGCTGCTGTCGTTGAGCGGATACCGAGCGGCTGTGGTTCAAAGCGGCCGTCACCATCGGCCGCGGCTCAGCTTACGAGGAAGTGGCCTTATTCTGCCCGCTGAGCTGCAGCTTGTGTAGCCGAGCCGACGCCGCGGCGCGGAGCCGTCACAAGAAAAACGGGATGATAGTTGGGATTGTGAGGTTCATTTCCGTCGCTCGGTCTCGGTCAATACGTGACAGCGCGCCTCCAGCTGCCCAAAATATACCGTCTAATCTCAAAATTCCTGCCTTTTCGTGACTGCCACCATTAACATTTCTGCCACGAGTGTGATCATACCGGCCTGGGGTAACTGCGGGCAACATTCAGCTATGGTGACTTTAGAAACAGCCCCATGATTGCCTGCTTGTGACTGAATACGGTTTGAACACAGCTTTTGGACCCCCCCCCCCCGGGCCCCATGGTTTTTAGAAGGACGGGATCTCGCCCCGCAGCGGCACATACGGGCATAGCCCACAAAATATCAGAACAGTGGTGCAGATCTGATGGGACGGGTACCAGGAGCGGAGGTATGCACACATAACGCTGCACAGTGCACATTGCAGTACACAGGTACGCTGACAAATGAGATAGGAATTGATTTGGTTTGAGGCCATATGATGTGTCATGTGATGTGCCATCAGGTGTGATGCGTGACACCACATTTTGCAGTTGACCTCATGTGACAAACTGTAACCCGGAAACAAAGCTGATTGGTTTGATGGACGCTCACCATGCGTTGTGTCATGACGTGTGATATCGAGGCTTCCGTGTAATATGCAACATTGTCATTGATAAACAGCAACATGCCAAGCATGATCCGATGCTTGTGGGCCTAGCATGGGCCGCTGTTATTGGCGTCACCCGGAGATTCAGTGCCATTTAGCCCGCTATGGGCTGTGCTCCGAGGTGATTTGTGACTGGGCAATTGGCAATCGAGGTGTACCCGGCCACCATCAACAGTGCACTGTAGTGTGACTGACAAATTTTGAACAGTGTACCGATTCACCGCGCCGAATCACCCGCTAGTTGATCAGTTGTGATCAGTCACAAAAGGTCCAGTAGCAGCGCATTAGTTTGCAATAAATCCAATTATATTATACGTGGCCTGCGAATTCCGGCAGAATACCGATCAAAACACTTTCCTTTGTTGGTTAAAAAGCGCCAGCATTGATGATTTTGATTGAAGCCATGCAACATTTTATTAACATGGACACTAGAGTCGTGCAATAATTCTCGGAGTCGTGTCCATTTTTCGCCGTTGCCTATGACGTCAGCGGCCACCGCAGGTATTTGTTCGATTCCCACAGCATTCACACCTATCACCAAGGCCGGTCCGGCCCGGCGGCGCCGAGGGCCGGAGGTGCCTGTGGTCACCGGAGCCGCCACTACCGGTCGGCCAGCCCCGTCCGAGCGCGCCAGGCAGTCTGCACCGCGCCGCCGCGCCCTGATTCCACCGACCACTGGCAACCACACAGAGAGGAGGAATCCCGAGAAACCCCCGCGCCCCCGCCCGCCCGGCCGGCCGGCAGGACAACAGATCCAACACTAACATCTGACGCAACATGGGCATGGGGGAGCCAGCCGGCCTCGCGAGACCCACAGCGGATCAAGGAACACGGCAGAGCGCTCTCTTCTACACGCTCAGGCCAGAAACAACAGCGGCGACGAGGCCATCTGCCATGCACGGTTGTAAAACAGACAGAAAGTACAAACGGATCCCTTCCACACGTGTAGTTTGAAGGGATTCATGTTCCCACGCGAGCTGGCATACAAAGCGATCTCGCGGAATTAACGCGTTCGCTGAAACCCCAGCCGGTTTATTGAATTCATCACCCTCTGATGTTATAGTTTCGCGAGCGCCATAATAGAATAACACTATCAAAAGCGGCGGAGGGCGCCAATCTCTTTCCTCTCGCCCTATTCCGCGCTAAAATCATTGTGCGTGATTGATTAAACTCGCTCAGCGGCCGCCGTTTCATCCCCCGTCGTGGATAAGAGTCGGTCTGAGCTCCGCTCCCCTCCCTCCGATCCTCTACCCGCTCCGTCATCTCTCCAACCATGCCTTCCTCTCCGTTCGCCTGTTGCCATGCGAGCAGCGAGCAGCGGCGGCGGCGGCGGCCGGGCAGGGAAGGATGGAGAAGAGAGGGGAGGTACTGCCAGCTGCCGCAGTGCCGCAGCTAGTTCGGTCACGGTGATAAAAGCTCGAAATAGCCCCGTGCTACGACGCCAGATGCTTGCTGCTCGACAGAGCCGCACCAAACGAGCGAAGGGATGGTTTGGAGGGGAGGAGAGAGGGAGGAAGAGGGGAGAAAGAACAAAGAGGAACAGGGAGAAAGAATGAAACCGGGAAACAAAGAGGAAGTGTTTACCGAGGAGACAAGAAGATAAAAACAGGCGGAAAATGTCAATACGCGGAGCACGAGGGGAACAGGAAGCAACAAGCCACAAATATTTAACCCAGGAAGGGTGACGGTTCCGTAACGGAGGCAGCAGGCGCACGGTGGAAACTGGAAAGGTGTACTGGTAGCAGGCTACAAAAGTAGGGAGCACGAAAAAAGATTTGATAAAATATGGCATATGACTAGCCGAGGGGAATGGTCCTAAGGGACGAAGCAGCAGAGAAAATACGCAAACCATAAAACGTGCTAAGTTTCTCCTCATAATTTTTGGACATTGTGTAAACAAACTCTTTGACGTGAGTGCCGACTCTGCATACTGCAATATTACATCCCACAATCTATCATAAGTCTTCTCTGGGTTTAGATTACTTCAACAATAATGCATGCCATTTTGAGAGGCCCTCACACGATACAAAAGATAGCATCTAAGTGGCAAATGCATCCGCATTGTTGGTGGAAAATGGTTCTTCCTTGGGCGTTAGTTAAACGAAAAATAAGCAACGGGTAAATATGAATATTGAATAAACAGCAACAATGTATAACGGTTCGTTTAAAGAATGATGCAATGTTAGCATCAGAAAGACAATGGGAGGAACGGGAGCACGGAAAGAGCTGCACGGATGGCGGCGCGTTACCCGACTCACAACCATGTGCCCTTTTCCAAGGCAAACGTACCCGAACGGAAGTAGGGAGCAAAGTTGGAAAATGCTAAAAGGCACAGAATTCAGCGACTAACAGGGAATCGAAGAGTTAAATTGCATGAATCAAACTTTGAATCCAATATGGGAAGACAAACACCACATTAGCATATGCACGAAGCACTCCGAGCAAGCAAAGTTGGTACCTAGTGTGAGAAAAGTGTCTAGATTTGCCATTCACTTTGCATTTAATGCCTCCGTACACTGAAAAAAATAATGACACCTAAAAGGGGTGTTTTTTTGAAGCGTACCAAAAACGCGCAGTTTTCTGGAGTCCGATTACACCCGGAATCAGACACTTTCTAGGGTATTATGACACTGGTTGAGGGTGTATTTTTACACCGTACGTCGTCAAATGATTCCCGGAATCATACGCCTTATGGAATAAAAATACACCCCAAATCAGAGTCATAATACTCTAGGAAGTGTCTGAAGTGTCTGATTCCGGGTGTAATCTGACTCCTGGAAACTGCGCGTTTTTGGTACGCTTCAAAAACACCCCTTTTAGGTGTCACTTCAGGGAGTAATCGGATTTTGAGGGTGTATTTTGATCCCACACGGTGTATGATTCCGGGAATCATTTGACGACATGGGGTATAAAATACACTCCCAACCAGAATCAGATTACCTCGGGGGTGTCTGATTCCGGGTGTAATCGGTCTCCTGGAAACTGCGCGTTTTTGGTACGCTTCAAAAAACACCCCTCGTAGGTGTCACCTCAACGGTGTCAAATGACTCTTGGGATGGTTTTTCTATACCGGTTCAGAGCCTGTTCCTGTTAGCGTCATACATCAGCTAATATAAATATTACCGGTACTATTGGTCTCCTAATATGAGAAATACCGGTAATATTCGAGTGCAGGGATTGGGTTGTGTACAGGGGTGAGGGATGCACTCGAACCGAGCTGCGGCGAGGGTATAAAGGGTATATGTATTCATCGCATCAGAAAAACAGGTCGCCTGGGCCCTTATCTTGAGACCAATAGTATGGTACAACTAACCAACATACTCATGGGTATGTTCTGCTTCTGAAATTATAGGAACGATTAGCCAGACTGCAACGAGACTTTAAATGTAGCTTACATGTGTCTTCACCCTTGCAGCTACAATTTTATCTATTGACGATGACGTCTTCTTTTCAATCAGTCTTCATACCAGATATTGTCAAATGATTCTCGGAATCATACACCTTATGGGATCAAAATACACTCTCCAACAGAGTCATAATTGCAGTTGTTAACCACGTGACGCAAATTAACAATACATGCATGTCATTCTTTATTTTATATGCAACAATAAATTCCAAAACATTTGGGCACGAAATGTATGGCGAAATCTAATGAAAACTTATCGTAAGGCGCATGGGTCCGTGACTCCATTCACCGTAAGGAATTACTCACATTTCAACAATGTTCCATCAACCGGTGATTATTGCTACTTACTTAGGTAGAGTTAGGTATTCTGCAGCTTAATGACATAAAAACTTACCTCCGTTTCCATAGTGCGTTGCAATCTTACTGTCCTTACTTCATAATTTCACCGAGTGCAGGGCGCCTCCTTATTTGAATACGTACAGAGCAAGTTACAAATAAAAACTGAACTTTATCGTTAATGCACTATCACTTGAAACAAAACTACACTTCAAACAACGTTTTGCGACATTACAAGCACGTAAATTCAAATAATTCCTGCCCTCACTCACACCCCACACACCACGTGGCACACCGCGCGCGCAACTGAAGTCCAACGGCTTTCTAACGGTTTTCCTCAAGGTCGCACTATTTCGTCTTCGTGGTGGACCGACTAACACAAATGACGTCACAAGACAATGCAGCCTGCTGATTGGCCTATTTCATCTTCGTGGCGGACCAGCAGCACACACATGACGTCACTCGGGGCATTGACTCAAATCACTGAACCTACACCAGGGTTACGGAGTCAGAGTCGGAGTCCGTTGGAGTCGACAGTTCTGGCCGTAGTCGGAGTCGGTTGGAAACGACAGTTCTGGCCGTAGTCGGAGTCGGAGTCGATATTGGAAGCCAGAGCTGGATTTGGAGTCTGATTCACCGAAAATCTCTTGATTCTGCAGTGTTGGTTCCTACCACCAGTGACGTCAAAACAACTTCTGTAATAATGTAGTGTTTTTTGATAATATCATGTGGAGTTTTTGAGCCCTATGGCAGGGCTGCGGAGTCGATGGATTTTCGGCGACTCTGACTCCGACTCCGATTCCGGCTTTCAAAAACCAGCTTCGACTCCGACTCCGACTCCGGGCAGAATTGTCGACTCCGACCGACTCCAACTCCCGACTCCGACTCCGCAGACCTAGCAGGGCTGCGGAGTCGACAGATTTTCGGTGACTCCGACTCCGACTCCGGCTCGGGTTTCTAAAATCGACTCCGACTCCGACTCCGACTCCGGTCATAACTGTCGACTCCGACCGACTCCGACTCCGACTCCGACTCCGCGGCTCTGCCCTATGGGTGTCATTTCACTCAGTTGAGAGTTTTTCGTAATCCGTGACTCGCTTATTAGGTGTAATTTGACCCTCAGTGGTGCCATAATATTCCGGTGTCATTTGAACCCAATGGGGCTCAAATGACACCGGAATATTATGACACTACCGAGGGTCAAATTACACTCAATAAGTCATTTGAAGGGAATATTATGACACCACTGAGGATCAAATTACACCTAATAAGGGAGTCACCGATTGCGAAAACACTCAACTGTGTGAAATGACACCTATAGGATATAAAAACTCCTCATTATAGCGTCAAAAACGCTTAGATGTGTCATTTTACACTGACACCGTGCAGGATCTTTTGACACGACACCTAAAATGGGAGTCAAAATTTTGAGAGTCAAATGACCCTTGGGTATGTGATTCTGACCGAGATCAATTTACACTAAAAAACGGTGTATGGACACTGTTTTTCAGAATCGGATTACACCATGGGTGTCAGTTGATTCCCAAATAGGGGATCGTGATTCCCGGGGGGAGTAATTATTTTTCTCCGTGTATTTATTTTATAGATAGTTTAATAAAAAGATAGGAATGGATATCAAAAAAGAAAACGAGAAAGAAACGAGGGACGAAAGAGATAAGAAAATAGAAAAGACATTGCAAACAAACCAAGAAGAGGGAAGCAAAAGAGGAAAATGGAAAAATAGAGGGCCTGTAAGTATTCTGAAAGAACCTGCTTGAACAAGTCAGCTGGTTTTATGACACCGTTCTGTCAACTTGTCAACTAAATTCTCCATCAGCTACAGGTAGCGGCCATTTTTGTCGCGTCAAGGCGGCGAACTGGCGCTTCGTTCCTCTCATCCCGAGCGATGCAATGTCTCAGAGAGAAACACGTCACAAACAAGGTACAGCTAAAACTGTCCATTGCTCGTCAGTAAAGCCACCCGCCCAAATCAGTGGATGGACGTACCCAGTCATATCAACACGACCTTTCTGATTCCACGAACTGGATAATCACAGAACAGCTCATTAGAGCGCGCGCCCGTCGGCGCAGCCCTCAGCTCCGGCCGGCATCAGTACCAAGTAAGGCGTCATCAATATCCAATAGACGAGGCCGCGCTGCCGTTCGCCGTATGTATCCATATCGGCATTTATCGATACGGCGTCTCCCGGATCCCGACCGTATCAATCCCGCCTCGTCCTGCCTTCGTCCGTCTGTTACTAAGGGCCGTGGCGTCGGAGACTAGCGACTCAGCGGTCAAACGTTGTCCGTGGCTCCGGACCCCATGCGGCTGGGGTGATAATAGACTACAGACTAGGACAGCTCAGGAGACTATAAAGAACAGGTTAGGAGAGACTATAGAACAGATCAGGAGCTAGTTGCTACCACATAATAAACCATGCTAGATAGCAGACCAGGGCCTACGAGGACAGACCATGGAGCAGGGCAGACCAGGACAGAACGTGGAATAGGGCAGACCATGAAAGACCATTCTTCGGTGAATATCGCAACGCTGATTGATTCTTATAGCGCGCATCTGCGATTTACAAAGGTAAAATTCAAGTCATGCCTCGCATGAGTATTTAAGTGCTGGTATAGCAGGGCGGATACCTGCAGCTCTACAATCTACCTGTCAGCGGCCGAAGTGGTAGGGCGGGACAGACGGGCCGAAAACCGCCAGCTCTACTATCGACCTGTCTGCGGCGGCACCGGCGTCATAGGGTCAGACAGTTGACCCCGTTAATAAGGGAGAAGAAAAGAGACACCCACGTCCATCCAGGTGGTAAAGGGTGACTCCGAAGGAGCGGCTTTTCTGCTTCTCTATCAGTTCGGGGATACAGAGCGTTTAGAAACACCACTGACCAATCGTTACAGATCGGACATCCTCCGTTACCACCACGACAGCACCTCCTTCCCAGTCCCGCCTCATTTGCCCTGTAGCCAAGTGGGCGCGGTTAATTATTCACAAGACGGTTGGGATAGATGGGGTATTAGCATTGAACGGCGCATTCCACATGTGGCACCCGGTCGGAGGCCCATGAAAGTTTCGGTGCTGGCAAACTGTGAGCCCAGACAGTCCTTTGCTGTGCACGCGAGCGGCATCACTTAACCAGCAGCCCCCGTTTGAAATAGCCCGGCTAACCGTCTAGCAACTCATCAATAATGCTACTCGGCAACAGTCCACCCGGCTTGGCCAACTGCAGATGCCATTATCTGGTAAATAATTGGTTGTATTGTAGCTCATAAAAGCTGCGGCTTAACATTTAACCGGTTCTGGCGAATACCAGTAACCGTCTTGCAAAGCAGCCCACTCCAGCAAAGTCAATGTAAATTATCCCAAACATGGCGGTAGAAATTTTCCACCGAGGCCGTTGCATCATTATCTTCGGATGATCAAGCTATCAATTATGTCTTTGTGACAGTGTTTATGCCATCAACCTTCTCACGTAACAACCAAGGCCCCGAGCGAGCCCCAGCAAACTGGAATGAGCTTCAAGGACTACCTGGTAAATAGGGTCATGCACCAGAGAGAACTTTACCAGGTAAAAAGACCGCATACAGAATTAACAATAAGATAAATAACTTCAGATAATATGTTACTAATAGTCAGGGAAGCAAGATTCACATAGATTTAGCAGCAGCTTGCCTACCAACTCAAGACGTCAGATCGCAGAGACATTAATGTAGATCCATGGCTCAATAGGAGCCCTGCCTCGCGCTGGGCAACTACATATTGCTACTTCACAGAGTGCCATTAGCTGTGACTATAATTCACGGCATCGGGCGGTGTGTCACAACGCCTAAAAAGCGTCCCGCAATAATAGCTCTCTCGGGCCGACAAAAAAAAAAAAAAAAAAAATCGAGTGCGCCCTGTCTAGTCCATTAGTTTCGGCCGGTCGGTAGCGGACGTAGTTAGATACGCCACCAGTCTCCACCGCCACTCGCCTTTCCATCCATTATAACACAGCGGAAGGCTGCCAAAAAAAGAAGAAGAATGAAACCAGCCAAATATGCTTGGTAACGTTCCGAATCACGCGCTAGCGTGTCAGCCATGACCCTAATTACTGGATTTTTTATATGATACGTTTAGTATTTACCGTGTTCGTTTGCCATGAGAAACAAAGCGCGCCGGCCCAGCGACACCAGCTAGTGGGAAACTCAATTCGGGGGCTATTTTTGCGTCTGTAAGACGCCGGGATCAGTGAAGCCGCCGCGCTGAGTGCTGTGGCCGTTGACTAATGAAGGCTGTGTCTATTGGAGCGACGCAGCGTCCCGAGTTGCATCACTGCAGTAGCATGCAGGGAGGGACGGGTTCAGGACGGGGCGGGGAGGGCGCAAAAGGTGCTCTCCTGATGCAGAAGGTGCTCAGTTGCATCACTCGCTGGGACTACCGTCATGACGCCCCCGCCGGTTGCCAAGGCCTGATAGCAGCTGACGCCGACCGTGCCCGGAAACAAAGGCCATTGCTGGCTCCGCTGCCGCTGCCACCGGCCGCCGGCCGTACCGACCAGCCGCTGGGACCGAGCAAACACAAACGGTGATGCAACCAAAGTATACACCCGATATCCCGATAAACCCCAGGGCTCAGATCGCCCAAGGCGTTCCAGATCCGTGATTTTCTCACACTTGCATCCCACTTTGCATGGCTGAACGATAAAACTTTGGTCGGCTGCAACTGGGCGAACTTCACAAGCCGGCTGTCTTATTGCACTTGCAGCGGTACCCAGAGACAAGAGTGCTTCGGGTGCTGCGGGAGCCCATGACGTCATAAGCCGAACGACAGTCGAGGTTTACCGGGCGCCACCGGGGTCGAACCTTCCTTGATCACTTGATTTGATCACTTGCATTTGTTGGGCAGTGACGGAATAGAAACACGATAGTAATAATGATTGGCGTTGCTTTTATGAGTGCGTGACGTCCAGATCGGACTGCCATGGTCTTTTTTTAGTTGATGGAATTAGTGCCGGAAAGTATGGTTCTGCAAATGCAGATATTTCGCGGTTTGTATCGGCTTCCAATCAGTCTTCTAGACACACCCTAGTTTTGCAAACAAAGCAATGTTGAGTCTGCTCAGTTACAATTAATCGCGATCGGTCGTACATGGCTACTGTAAGCTTTTAAATCTGACAGATCGCTTTGTCACAGAGATAATTCCCAGTAGAACTTTCGTGCTCATGGAATGATCTCTGTTACCAAGCAAGCCGTCAGCAAACACAATGATACTTCGATACACACGACACGGAAAGTACGAAACTTCGATGACGTAAACATCGATTGTACCGTCAGAAACCTACAAACAACCATTTTTCCTAAGTAAAGTCCCTGCATTATTATCCGTATCGTTTCATAACAAGCTAATCAACAAATGTACTCCCTGCACCATTCCACCTCCGTCACCGGTGGCGGGTGTGATAAGATCGTTTTCGCGTTGGGCGCCAAAGGGACCCGCCGAAGACGGATGGCTCCCAGCCCCGGGCATGGCGCGTGTCAGGGCGACGCGTCCCCACTGACAAACAGGTCGCATGTCAACACGACATTGCTGCTGGAGGTCATTGGGTCCGATTCTGTCATCAGTAGCACCCAGGGACCGACGAGGTCCTATCCGGGGACCGTTGTGGTCCTGATCAGAGATCGTCGTGGTCTCTATGGTCCCTAAGCGGTACCCGTGATCCCTAATGTTTCAGCGCGATCGTTGTGGTCTCATCATGGTCCACATGGTCCCCGCACGGTCCCTGTGGTCCCCGGCCTGTCCCTGGACGGCTCACCGACCCTACCAGGGGACATCAGTTTGAAGTGGACGGTTGCCAACTGCCACCGACCGCAAATCCAGCCACAAATCCTCTCCAACACGCGGCCGGATCGGACCGCACCAACCGGTCCAAAACCTGGTCCGAGCGGCACAGACCGCAGGCCACCGAACCAACTGAGGTCCACAGAGATCCACCGAGATCTACTGAGATCCGCCGAGATCTACTGAGATCCACCGAGACCTGCGGGCTTCACAGAGATCCGCAGATATCCGGGGAGATTCAGAATACCCATACAAATCCGCAGAGATCCGCAGAGATCCACAGAGATACACTGAGATCGGCAGAGATATCCGCGGAGATAAAGTTCTAAAGAGATCCGCAGAGGTCCACAAAGATATTCAGAGATCCGCAGAGATCCCGGCGGGTGAGGGTCGTCCTGGACGACCCTTACCCGCCGATAGCCCAAAGAACATGGCGGTAGCTCGCAGATATCCCTCACGCCTACCCTTGTGTCCCCGACAGCACTCCACGAGTATTCGCTACCGGCGGGACGCCGCTATCTCGGAATATTCTTCCGAAGCATTGTTTGTAGCTCTTGGTAACACAGCGTCGAGCCTGATGCCCGCGGCGACCGACCGGTCAAACTATGGCGGACCGACACATGAGTCACCCAGGGCGAATTATGCCCACGATGCAGCCAGTCACAATAGGCCGTTGAGCGGTGCAGCTCAACTACACAAAGTTTCCGCGACGATGAGGCGGTGCATTGTTCACCAAACGTCACATTCCGTCGTTGTGAAAGCGGCGTTTGTTCGACATGGACAGAGCGCTGTTTGGGATGTCAGCCGAGCTGTCAGGTCACTGTCGGTCACAGCCGGAAATACCGTCAAAATGTTACATTATATAACCAGAGCAACATCAAACGGCTGATCAAATTTTCGAGCGTCCGTTGGTGACGAGACAGTGTGGCGTCATCGCGTCGGTTTGAAGGTGACTCAGCCTCATCAACAGCTCTGCCTGGGTCACAGCCGCTACCGCCCACGGAACAGAATGCTTCAGCTGCCGGCAACAGGCCTCCGCCGCCCCCGCAACCGCCAACGCCAGACCCCTCCCCCCCCCCCCCCGACACGCTTGGCACCGCCCCCTTCACCACACACGTCGGGCACCGCCCACCAAGCGCAGAACGAGGAGAGGGCACGAGGGCACCGGAGTCACGGGATCCGAGGAAATTGCCGCCCTCCTGTCTGCAGCAGCGCACGAAAATATCACTCGAAATTCAAGGAAACAAAACAGGCACAATTGGAACAGACGTCAAAGCTTATGGCTTTCAATAGAGATCAAAATCAATCCGCCAACACAAGTATGGGACTGAACGCGTCAGGGCAAATTTCCTAAGAGACATCGCAACTTCAACCCAGGCGGCAGGCAGTATTGACAAAACTGAGTTACCAGGTGAAAGAAGCCAGCACTAGCGTCCCAAACACGTCCGACATTTAGCGTCGCGAAGAAATGTGGCACAGCGCATTTATGCGCAACGCTTAATGCCTAAATTGAATGAACCTTTTCACGTCAATTTTTTGCTGTTGAATATAAACATGCTAAATCACCGACGCAGGTAATAAACCGTCGTTTTTTCGGTCGTTACAGGTCCGCCCGGCCGCCTAGCAACAAACGAGCCGTTGAGCCTAGCCATACGGGCATTACTCAGAGCGGGGGGGGGGGGGGGGAGGCGGACATACCAAGCGGCTTGTGGGCTGACATCACCGAGCGTTCTGATTGGTCGGCGCGCACTCAACGTCACTGCCAGTCACGGGGCGTCGTGACGTACGGCCGGCGGCCCCGGTCTCTCGGGTCTGCTGGCTCCCGCGGGGAGGGCACAGTTGGGTATCAGGGATCGGCACAGCAGGGAACATCAGGATCGGTAACGGTAAGGGATATAAGGAGATGGAAACAGAGGAAACACTGGAGAAGAAGTTTCGAGAGGTGTCTTCTGTTGAAAGGAGGCTGCGGTGCATGGACAGTAGCAATGATAATTTTGTGCAATAAAGGAGCCTCTATCCCCAGTATGATCATCGATGCTAAAAATAGGATGACAGACTGATGCGCCCGCAATATTCGCTTCATATAGCACACTGTGTTCGATGGGCCACACAGATAACGCTATTCTGGTCTACACGCTTGACGCTAATATTACCGATACCCCAAAATAACGTCCATCCCAAGTCTGGTGATCCCTAGTATACACAAGAGCTATATTTATCAACTCAAGTTTGCAAACAACGCCCCAGCTACCAAATCCCGTCACCCACACCTCCCTAGCAACAGCGGCGTGCCGAATCACGACAAAAAGAGTCGCCCCGTCGCTCTTCTGACCAGCGGCGCGGGCCGTCTTGCATGTGTTATCTATCCGGTCAGCGGGCATGCCAGACAAGCGAAGAAGTCCGCCTGCGACACCCGAGGACGAGGCAAGTCTTTCTGATGTCTACGTCGGATCGTCGGGGGAGAGATGGGATGGGGACAAAAACGGATACCGTCAGCTCGGATCGGATCTCTTGAGCCACCCGAGTCAAGCCGAGGTTGAGGGTCGATAGAAGTGGTGACTCGAGAGTCAGGGTAGAGAGTCAGAGTCTAGAGTCGATGTCGGGAGTCCAGAGGTCGGATATAGGCGTGAAGAGCGACACTTGACGACTCGGGGGAGATAACATTTGATCTCAAGTGCCGGGCCAGTCCCCGAGCGGCGTCCCCGAATGTATCATAAAAATGAGCGGGCGCATCCGTAAGAGAATCAAATAAGAGATCGGGCATTGGCCAATTATTTACTGTAGACGAGATAGTGGAAAAGTACAAAGAACGGCAGCATGTTTGAATCACGTCAAGAAGCCCGGTATAACATTGTCAATGCCATTTAAGTACGAGCGTGAAACATTTGGTCGTGTTTTGGAATAAAGTGTTTTCAAAAACGTTCAACAAAATAAGGAATTTATAACGTCCAGTTACCACATTGAACCAGAGACCACGGCACTTTTATATCTATAGATATCTGTTGTCTTCACTGTACCTTGTGTGTATACGAAAAGGGATATTGTTGAAAAGAATAAAATGCAGTTGTAATGAATCCATGACAGATGTAAAACGACGATAATAGCTCAAGTTTATTGTACAAGACAAAGCTTTGGATACATGAAGTATCTTGATCACTGTCAATGAGATGTAGAATATTCGAAAATATACTTTATGTATCGAAAGGTTTGTCTTGTACAATAAACTTGAGTTATTATCGTCATTTTACAAATAAAATGCAAGTGAAAATGAACCTTATACGCTATCTAATGTGACTAGGTCAAATATACTGCATAAATAGCTCATTGCAAGATGATCATCAACTGCTCAACTAGATTGTTCTCTGGACATGAGATGCGGTATGTTGAGATATCAGACACACAAACATTAAACATTAAATTAATTAAATGAATCAGGAAAACTGTCGTGCCAATTTGCGACAAGTGCACCCAAAGCCACCCTCACAATTTTCTGCCGAGACACAGACTGCAGCCGTGAATGTCGTTTGTCGCTCACTTGAACCGTGCGCCGCCCTGGAAATGGTCGCGTTTCCTGCCGTCTGAGTTTGACACACCACTTGGCATCAGTCGGCCGAGAGGAACGCCGGCACGTGACTTCCGCCCGTGTCTCCGGCCTGGCCCGCCAATCTGCTGGGACCGCCGCCGGCTACATGACCCCTGGACATCTCATCACGTGACCCGACCGGTCGGCGGCACGCGTCGTTGACTTCGTTTGCTTGTCGGCGAGGGCGGCGGCGGCGATGGCGGAGACGGGAGACTTGGATTTCATACAGTTTCGTCGCTCCGCCGCTTCTCGCCCGGCGAATCGTCGCCGCCTTCGTGCCGGCGCGGCGCGGTTGCTAGGAGGAAAATCGAGCGGCCCGGGCGGTGGGGGAGGAGGGGGAGGGGAGGGGAGGGGAACCGGACGGTATCAGATGGTGCCGTCTGCGTCTGACGGGGGAGGGGAGGGGAGGGGGCGGGGTGCACGGACCTGTTTCCAGGCCAGGCCGATCCAGCTGAGCCGGGCTGCATGTCGTTCGTCAGCAAACGCCGGCTTACGTGACCGTCGCCAATCGCTGCGTGCCGGCCGCCCCTCCCCCGGGCCGGCCCGTCAATCCGTGACCCCCTTCCAGCGACTCTCCCCATCATGGTCGCTGTTGCTACCCGCGCCGCCCTCCCTCTCCTCTCCCCTCCCTCCTCGCGGCCGGTTGGCGGACGGGCGGACGGACGGCAGCTAGGCAGCCAACAGGAGACAAAGAGACGCCTCAAACTCATGTCCGTCAAGATAGCCCATATTCAGCCCAGATTCAGCCCGGATTCAGCCCAGATTCGGGACACCTCCAAACAAGCTGAAACTCGCACACAATGTAAGCCATGACATGCCCAATCCACAGTCCACGTCATTCGGTGGCACTCCCAGCCGTTTGACCTACAGAGGTCAGCAAAGGTCACGTGGCCCAAATTTGCACAGCAGATTGTGGCCCACCCAGTAGAGCTAGAGCGCTAAAAATGGTACCAATCGACTCGTCAGCATCTAATCTTACTTTCCCAACACTCATTTGACCTCTCAAGGTCATGCGATGACCTAAGGTCATTTGTGGGCTATGTCGAAAATACAATTGCACAGCAGTTTTCGAGTAGAGGGATTGACCGAATTCCAAATCAAAGCACATCATCGGGTAGCCCATAGGCCGTAGTAACTTTCCTTAAAAACTGCTCTTCGATATGTGACCCCGTTTGACCTCGGTAGGTCAAAATGTGCAAATAAACGACACTCAATACGTCGCAGCCCGGATTCAGTCCAGATTCGGGACACCTCCGATCAAGCTGAAACTCGCACACAATGTAGGCCATGACATGTCCAATCCACAGTCCAAGTCATTCGGTGGCACTCCTAGCCGTGTGACCTACAGAGGTCAGCAAAGGTCACGTGGCCCAAATTTGCACAGCAGATTGTGGCCCACCCAGTAGAGCTAGAGCGCTAAAAATGGCACCAATCGACTCGCCAGCATCTAATCTTACTTTCCCAACCCTCATTTGACCTCTCAAGGTCATGCGATGACCTAAGGTCATTTGTGGGCTATGTCGAAAATACACTTGCACAGCAGTTTTCGAGTAGAGGGATTGACCGAATTCCAAATCAAAGCACATCATCGGGTAGCCCATAGGCAATAGTAACTTTACTTAAAAACCGCTTTTCGATATGTGACCCCGTTTGACCTCGGCAGGTCAAAATGTGCAAATTAACGACACTCAATACGTCACAGCCCGGATTCAGCCCAGATTCGGGACACCTCCGATCAAGCTGAAACTCGCACACAATGTAGGCCATGACCTGTCTAATCCACAGTCCTAGTCATTCGGTGGCACTCCTAGCCGTTTGACCTACAGAGGTCAGCAAAGGTCACGTAGCCCAAATTTGCACAGGAGATTGTGGCCCACCCAGTAGAGCTAGAGCGCTAAAAATGGCACCAATCGACTCGTCAGCATCTAATCTTACTTTCCCAACACTCATTTGACCTCTCAAGGTCATGCGATGACCTAAGGTCATTTGTGGGCTATGTCGAAAATACACTTGCACAGCAGTTTTCGAGTAGAGGGATTGACCGAATTCCAAATCAAAGCACATCATCGGGTAGCCCATAGGCCGTAGTAACTTTCCTTAAAAACCGCTTTTCGATATGTGACCCCGTTTGACCTCGGCAGGTCAAAATGTGCAAATAAACGACACTCAATACGTGGCAGCCCGGATTCAGCCCAGATTCGGGACACCTCCGATCAAGTTAAAACTCACACACAATGTAGGCCATGACCTGTCCAATCCACAGTCCAAGTGATTCGGTGGCACTCCTAGCCGTTTGACCTACAGAGGTCAGCAAAGGTCACGTGGCCCAAATTTGCACAGCAGATTGTGGCCCACCCAGTAGAGCTAGAGCGCTAAAAATGGCACCAATCGACTCGCCAGCATCTAATCTTACTTTCCCAATACTCATTTGACCTCTCAAGGTCATGCAATGACCAAAGGTCATTTGTGGGCTATGTCGAAAATACACTTGCACAGCAGTTTTCGAGTAGAGGGATTGAACGAATTCCAAATCAAAGCACATCATTGGGTAGCCCATAGGCCGTAGTAACTTTCCTTAAAAACCGCTTTTCGATATGTGACCCCGTTTGACCTCGGTAGGTCAAAATGTGCAAGTAAACGACACTTAATACGTCGCAGCCCGGATTCAGCCCAGATTCGGGACACCTCCGAACAAGCTGAAACTCGCACACAATGTAGGCCATGACATACCCAATCCACAGTCCAAGTCATTCGGTGGCACTCCTAGCCGTTTGACCTACAGAGGTCAGCAAAGGTCACGTGGCCCAAATTTGCACAGCATATTGTGGCCCACCCAGTAGAGCTAGAGCGCTGAAAATGGAACCAATCGACTCGTCAGCATCTAATCTTACTTTCCCAACACTCATTTGACCTCTCAAGGTCATGCGATGACCTAAGGTCATTTGTGGGCTATGTCGAAAATACACTTGCACAGCAGTTTTCGAGTAGAGGGATTGACCGAATTCCAAATCAAAGCACATCATCGGGTAACCCATTGGCCGTAGTAACTTTCCTTGAAAACCGCTTTTCGATATGTGACCCCGTTTGACCTCGGTAGGTCAAAATGTGCAAATAAACGACACTCAATAGTCAATACGTCGCAGCCCGGATTCAGCCCGGATTCGGGACACCTCCGATCAAGCTGAAACTCGCACACAATGTAGGCCATGACATGTCCAATCCACAGTCCGAGTCATTCGGTGGCACTCCCAGCCGCTTGACCTACAGAGGTCAGCAAAGGTCACGTGGCCCAAATTTGCACAGCAGATTGTGGCCCACCCAGTAGAGCTAGAGCGCTAAAAATGGCACCAATCGACTCGCCAGCATCTAATATTACTTTCCCAACACTCATTTGACCTCTCAAGGTTATGCGATGACCTAAAGTCATTTGTGGGCTATGTCGAAAATACACTTGCACAGCAGTATTCGAGTAGAGGGATTGACCGAATTCCAAATCAAAGCACATCATCGGGTAGCCCGTAGGCCGTAGTAACTTTCATTAAAAACCGCTTTTCGATATGTGACCCCGTTTGACCTCGGTAGGTCAAAATGTGCAAATAAACGACACTCAATACGTCGCAGCCCGGATTCAGCCCAGATTCGGGACAGCTCCGATCAAGCTGAAACTCGCACACAATGTAGGACATGACATGTCCAATCCACAGTCCAAGTCATTCGGTGGCACTCCTAGCCGTTTGACCTACAGAGGTCAGCAAAGGTCACGTGGCCCAAATTTGCACAGCAGATTGTGGCCCACCCAGTAGAGCTAGAGCGCCAAAAATGGCACCAATCGACTTGCCAGCATCTAATCTCACTTTCCCAAAACTCATTTGGACTCTCAAGGTCATGCGATGACCTAAGGTCATTTGTGGGCTATGTCGAAAATACACTTGCACAGCAGTTTTCGAGTAGAGGGATTGACCGAATTCCAAATCAAAGCACATCATCGGGTAGCCCATAGGCCGTAGTAACTTTCCCTAAAAACCGCTTTTTGATATGTGACCCCGTTTGACCTCGGTAGGTCAAAATGTGGAAATAAACGACACTCAATACGTCGCAGCCCGGATTCAGCCCAGATTCGGGACACCTCCGATCAAGCTGAAACTCGCACACAATGTAGGCCATGACATGTCCAATCCACAGTCCTAGTAATTCGGTGGCACTCCTAGCCGTTTGACCTACAGAGGTCAGCAAAGGTCACGTGGCCCAAATTTGCACAGCAGATTGTGGCCCACCCAGTAGAGCTAGAGCGCTAAAAATGGCTTCAATCGACTCGCCAGCATCCAATCTTACTTTCCCAACACTCATTTGAACTCTCAAGGTCATGCGATGACCTAAGGTCATTTGTGGGCTATGTCGAAAATACACTTGCACAGCAGTTTTCAAATAGAGGGATTGACCGAATTCCAAATCAAAGCACATCATCGGGTAGCCCAAAAACCGTAGTAACTTTCCTTAAAAACCGCTTTTCGATATGTGACCCCATTTGACCTCGGTAGGTCAAAATGTGCAAATAAACGACACTCAATACGTCGCAGCCCGGATTCAGCCCAGATTCGGGACACCTCCGATCAAGCTGAAACTCGCACACAATGTAGGCCATGACATGTCCAATCCACAGTCCAAGTCATTCGGTGGCACTCCTAGCCGTTTGACCTACAGAGGTCAGCAAAGGTCACGTGGCCCAAAGTTGCACAGCAGATTGTGGCCCACCCAGCAGAGCTAGAGCGCTAACAATGGCACCAATCGACTCGCCAGCATCTAATCTTACTTTGCCAACACTCATTTGACCTCTCAAGGTCATGCGATGACCTAAGGTCATTTGTGGGCTATGTCGAAAATACACTTGCACAGCAGTTTTCGAGTAGAGGGATTGACCGAATTCCAAATCAAAGCACATCATCGGGTAGCCCATAGGCCGTAGTAACTTTCCTTAAAAACCGCTTTTCGATATGTGACCCCGTTTGACCTCGGTAGGTCAAAATGTGCAAATAAAAGACACTTGGGCTGCGACGTATGGAGTGTCGTTTATTTGCACATTTTGACCTGCCGACGTCAAACGGGGTCACATATCGAAAAGCGGTTTTTAAGGAAAGTTACTACGGGCTATGGGCTACCCGATGATGTGCTTTGATTTGGAATTCGGTCAATCCCTCTACACGAAAACTGCTGTGCAAGTGTATTTTCGACATAGCCCACAAATGACCTTAGGTCATCGCATGACCTTGAGAGGTCAAATGAGTGTTGGGAAAGTAAGATTAGATGCTGGCGAGTCGATTGGTGCCATTTTTAGCGCTCTAGCTCTACTGGGTGGGCCACAATCTGCTGTGCAAATTTGGGCCACGTGACCTTTGCTGACCTCTGTAGGTCAAACGGCTGGGAGTGCCACCAAATGTCTTGGACTGTGGATTGGGCATGTCATGGCCTACAATGTGTGCGAGGTTCAGCTTGATCGGAGGTGTCCCGAATCTGGGCTGAATCCGGGCTGCGACGTGGGCTGCGAGTGTCGTTTATTTGCGCATTTTGACCTGCCGAGGTCAAACGGGGTCATATATCGAAAAGCGGTTTTTAAGGAAAGTTACTACGGCCTATGGGCTACCCGATGATGTGCTTTGATTTGGAATTCGGTCAATCCCTCTACTCGAAAACTGCTGTGCAAGTGTATTTTCGACATAGCCTACAAATGACCTTAGGTCATCGCATGACCTCGAGAGGTCAAATAAGTGCTGGGAAAGTAAGATTAGATGCTGGCGAGTCGATTGGTGCCATTTTTAGCGCTCTAGCTCTACTGGGTGGGCCACAATCTGTTGTGCAAATTTGGGCCACGTGACTTTTGCTGACCTCTGTAGGTCAAACGGCTGGGAGTGCCACCAAATGAATCGGACTGTGGATTGGGCATGTCATGGCCTACATTGTGTGCGAGTTTCAGCTTGATCGGAGGTGTCCCGAATCTGGGCTGAATCCGGGCTGCGACGTATGGAGTGTCGTTTATTTGCGCATTTTGACCTGCCGAGGTCAAACGGGGTCACATATCGAAAAGCGGTATTTAAGGAAAGTTACTACGACCTATGGGCTACCCGATGATGTGCTTTGATTTGGAATTCGGTCAATCCCTCTACTCGAAAACTGCTGTGCAAGTGTATTTTCGACATAGCCCACAAATGACCTTAGGTCATCGCATGACCTTGAGAGGTCAAATGAGTGCTGGGAAAGTAAGATTAGATGCTGGCGAGTCGATTGGTGCCATTTTTAGCGCTCTAGCTCTACTGGGTGGGCCACAATCTGCTGCGCAAATTTGGGCCACGTGACCTTTGCTGACCTCTTTAGGTCATACGGCTGGGAGTGCCACCGAATGACGTGGACTGTGGATTGAGCATGTCATGGCCTACATTGTGTGCGAGTTTCAGCTTGATCGGAGGTGTCCCGAATCTGGGCTGAATCCGGGCTGCGACGTATGGAGTGTCGTTAATTTGCGCATTTTGACCTGCCGAGGTCAAACGGGGTCACATATCGAAAAGCGGTTTTTAAGGAAAGTTACTACGGCCTATTGGCTACCCGATGATGTGCTTTGATTTGGAATTTGGTCAATTCCTCTACTCGAAAACTGCTGTGCAAATGTATTTTCGACATAGCCCACAAATGACCTTAGGTCATCGCATGACCTTGAGAGGTCAAATGAGTGCTGAGAAAGTAAGATTAGATGCTGGCGAGTCGATTGGTGCCATTTTTAGCGCTCTAGCTCTACTGGGTGGGCCACAATCTGCTGTGCAAATTTGGGCAACGTGACCTTTGCTGACCTCTGTAGGTCAAACGGCTGGGAGTGCCACCGAATGACTTTGACTGTGGATTGGGCATGTCATGGCCTACATTATGTGCGAGTTTCAGCTTGATCGGAGGTGTCCCGAATCTTGGCTGAATCCGGGCTGCGACGTATGGAGTGTCGTTTATTTGCGCATTTTGACCTGCCGAGGTCAAACGGGGTCACATATCGAAAAGCGGTTTTTAAGGAAAGTTACTACGGCCTATGGGCTACCCGATGATGTGCTTTGATTTGGAATTCGGTCAATCCCTCTACTCGAAAACTGCTGTGCAAGTGTATTTTCGACATAGCCCACAAATGACCTTAGGTCATCGCATGACCTTGAGAGGTCAAATGAGTGTTGGGAAAGTAAGATTTGATGCTGGCGAGTCGATTGGTGCCATTTTTAGCGCTCTAACTCTACTGGGTGGGCCACAATCTGCTGTGCAAATTTGGGTTATGTGACCTTTGCTGACCTCTGTAGGTCAAACGGCTGGGAGTGCCACCGAATGACTTGGACTGTGGATTAGGCATGTCATGGCCTACATTGTGTGCGAGTTTCAGCTTGATCGGAGGTGTCCTGAATCTGGGCTGAATCCGGGCTGCGACGTATGGAGTGTCGTTTATTTGCGCATTGTGACCTGCCGAGGTCAAACGGGGTCACATATCGAAAAGCGGTTTTTAAGGAAAGTTACTACGGCCTATGGGCTACCCGATGATGTGCTTTGATTTGGAATTCGGTCAATCCCTCTACTCGAAAACTGCTGTGCAAGTGTATTTTCGACATAGCCCACAAATGACCTTAGGTCATGTCATGACCTTGAGAGGTCAAATGAGTGTTGGGAAAGTAAGATTAGATGCTGGCGAGTCGATTGGTGCCATTTTTAGCGCTCTAGCTCTACTGGGTGGGCCACAATCTGCTGTGCAAATTTGGGCCACGTGACCTTTGCTGACCTCTGTAGGTCAAACGGCTGGGAGTGCCACCGAACGACTTGGACTGTGGATTGGGCATATCATGGCCTAAATTGTGTGCCAGTTTCAGCTTGATCGGAGGTGTCCCGAATCTTGGCTGAATCCGGGTTGCGACGTATGGAGTGTCGTTTATTTGCGCATTTTGACCTGCCGAGGTCAAACGGGGTCACATATCGAAAAGCGGTTTTTAAGGAAAGTTACTACGGCCTATGGGCTACCCGATGATATGCTTTGATTTGGAATTCGGTCAATCCCTCTACTCGAAAACTGCTGTGCAAGTGTATTTTCGACATAGCCCACAAATGACCTTAGGTCATCGCATGACCTTTAGAGGTCAAATGAGTGCTGGGAAAGTAAGATTGGATGCTGGCGAGTCAATTGGTGCCATTTTTAGCGCTCTAGCTCTACTGGGTGGGCCACAATCTGCTGTGCAAATTTGGGCCACGTGACCTTTGCTGACCTCTGTAGGTCAAACGGCTGGGAGTGCCACCGAATGACTCGGACTGTGGATTGGGCATGTCATGGCCTGCATTGTGTGCGAGTTTCAGCTTGATCGGAGGTGTCCCGAATCTGGGCTGAATCCGGGCTGCGACGTATGGAGTGTCGTTTATTTGCGCATTTTGACCTGCCGAGGTCAAACGGGGTCACATATCGAAAAGCGGTTTTTAAGGAAAGTTACTACGGCCTATGGGCTACCCGATGATGTGCTTTGATTTGGAATTCGGTCAATCCCTCTACTCGAAAACTGCTGTGCAATTGTATTTTCGACATAGCCCACAAATGACCTTAGGTCATCGCATGACCTTGAGAGGTCAAATGAGTGTTGGGAAAGTAAGATTTGATGCTGGCGAGTCGATTGGTGCCATTTTTAGCGCTCTAACTCTACTGGGTGGGCCACAATCTGCTGTGCAAATTTGGGCCATGTGACCTTTGCTGACCTCTGTAGGTCAAACGGCTGGGAGTGCCACCGAATGACTTGGACTGTGGATTGGGCATGTCATGGCCTACATTGTGTGCGAGTTTCAGCTTGATTGGAGGTGTCCCGAATCTGGGCTAAATCCGGGCTGCGACGTATGGAGTGTCGTTTATTTGCGCATTTTGACCTGCCGAGGTCAAACGGGGTCACATATCGAAAAGCGGTTTTTAAGGAAAGTTACTACGGCCTATGGGCTACCCGATGATGTGCTTTGATTTGGAATTCTGTCAATCCCTCTACTCGAAAAATGCTGTGCAAGTGTATTTTCGACATAGCCCACAAATGACCTTAGGTCATCGCATGACCTTGAGAGGTCAAATGAGTCTTGGGAAAGTAAGATTAGATGCTGGCGAGTCGATTGGTGCCATTTTTAGCGCTCTAACTCTACTGGGTGGGCCACAATCTGCTGTGCAAATTTGGGCCACGTGACCTTTGCTGACCTCTGTAGGTCAAACTCCTGGGAGTGCCACCGAATGACTTGGACTGTGGATTGGGCATGTCATGGCCTACATTGTATGCGAGTTTCAGCTTGATCGGAGGTGTCCCGAATCTGGGCTGAATCCGGGCTGCGACGTATGGAGTGTCGTTTATTTGCGCATTTTGACCTGCCGAGGTCAAACGGGTCACATATCGAAAAGCGGTTTTAAAGGAAAGTTACTACGGCCTATGGGCTACCCGATGATGTGCTTTGATTTGGAATTCGGTCAATCCCTCTACTCGAAAACTGCTGTGCAAGTGTATTTTCGACATAGCCCACAAATGACCTTAGGTCATCGCATGACCTTGAGAGGTCAAATGAGTGCTGGGAAAGTAAGATTAGATGCTGGCGAGTCGATTGGTGCCATTTTTAGCGCTCTAGCTCTACTGGGTGGGCCACAATCTGCTGTGCAAATTTGGGCCACGTGACCTTTGCTGACCTCTGTAGGTCAAACGGCTGGGAGTGCCACCAAATAACTTGGACTGTGGATTGGGCATGTCATGGCCTACATTGTGTGCGAGTTTCAGCTTGATCGGAGGTGTCCCGAATCTGGGCTGAATCCGGGCTGCGACGTATGGAGTGTCGTTTATTTGCGCATTTTGACCTGCCGAGGTCAAACGGGGTCACATATCGAAAAGCGGTTTTTAAGGAAAGTTACTACGGCCTATGGGCTACCCGATGATGTGCTTTGATTTGGAATTCGGTCAATCCCTCTACTCGAAAACTGCTGTGCAAGTGTATTTTCGACATAGCCCACAAATGACCTTAGGTCATCGCATGACCTTGAGAGGTCAAATGAGTTTGGGGAAAGTAAGATTAGATGCTGGCGAGTCGATTGGTGCCATTTTTAGCGCTCTAACTCTACTGGGTGGGCCACAATCTGCTGTGCAAATTTTGGCCACGTGACCTTTGCTGACCTCTGTAGGTCAAACGGCTGGGAGTGCCACCGAATGATTTGGACTGTGGATTGGGCATGTCATGACCTACATTGTGTGCGAGTTTCAGCTTGATCGGAGGTGTCCCGAATCTGGGCTGAATCCGGGCTGCGACGTATGGAGTGTCGTTTATTTACGCATTTTGACCTGCCGAGGTCAAACGGGGTCACATATCGAAAAGCGGTTTTCAAGGAAAGTTACTACGGCCTATGGGCTACCCGATGATGTGCTTTGATTTGGAATTCAGTCAATCCCTCTACTCGAAAACTGCTGTGCAAGTGTATTTTCGACATAGCCCACAAATGACCTTAGGTCATCGCATGACCTTGAGAGGTCAAATGAGTGCTGTGAAAGTAAGATTAGATGCTGGCGAGTCGATTGGTGCCATTTTTAGCGCTCTAGCTCTACTGGGTGGGCCACAATCTGCTGTGCAAATTTGGGCCACGTGACCTTTGCTGACCTCTGTAGGTCAAACGGCTGGGAGTGCCACCGAATGACTTGGACTGTGGATTGGGCATGTCATGTCCTACATTGTGTGCGAGTTTCAGCTTGATCGGAGGTGTCCCGAATCTGGGCTGAATCCGGGCTGAATCTGTGCTGAATATGGGCTGTCTTGACGGACATCTCAAACTCCACCCCTAACCCCCCTCCCTCACCCCTTCGACCCTCCCCCTACCCCCGGGCGCCAGCCGGCAGCCGCCAAACTCGACCGTAAACGTCAGCGGCGGCAATAAACGGTTCAAAACGGCACAAAACCGCCACCAAAAGCCAGCAAACTTTCAAAGCGAAAAGCAGACGCTTGGTAGAAGGTTTCCATTCAGCTGCCAGCATCAGCAGCTTAGCTGTCAACACGAAACGGCACGCACGAAAACATCACGGAAATTATACTGAGTGCACGCCGCCAGCAACATCAGGTATTTCCAGACCCGGATATTCGTACATCTAATCCAGCTCGCCGATCCATTACAGGCAGCCCCTCTGCAGTCTCCAATATAGACCGTCTCTCGCCAGTGCCACCGGCGACCCATCACTCCATTCCAAACGACCAGCCATCGGCAAAACGACACCGATTGTCCAATAAAACACCCCAACATAGACGCCCTGTTGCTGGGCGCGAGCGGCAATCAAGACGAGGGTGCCAAATAAGACAGCCTCTCCAATCCGGGCGCCGCGCGGGGGAGGGTGTTCTCCTCGGAGCCCGCGGGCGTCGAGCGGCTTTGCAACTTGATGACAGGCAGGTCGTCAACCCCTGGTGTGCCGGGACGGGGCGGGGCGGGCCATGGCCGGTTTGGCAGCGGCGGGTCGCCGCGCCGCGCCGCCTCGTCAGCGCCGGGCGGGTCGCTGTTGTGGCTGCGCCCGGTGCGGGCGGGGGCGGCGGCCGCGCGGCGTGCTGACCGGCCGTGCTGACGGGCGTGCTGACAGCACGTCTGGCCACCCGGCGGAGACGCACTGCAGGTCAGGCCCACGCCCGGAGAGGCCGGCGCGGACCCGGCAGTGACCGAGCGTCGGGCATACCACGGCGATCCAGAGTAGCTGCACCGCCCCCCCCCCCCTCCCCGGCCCCATCCTGCCCGCGACCCCGCTCCGCCCCACCCTACCTCGACTCGAGAACCCACGAGCACATTCAGCGCTCCCAGCCCTTTCACAACTCGCATCAATGGAATATATCCAGAAGGTCAATCACCACACTGCGAACTGCGATTCATCATCGCTCACACATCGCTTACCGAAAACCTCGCATCGGTAAGCACTCGAGCAACAATTGGTGAGTGATTGACGCCAGCTCGACAGCTACGTTTGACAGGGGCTTAGGAACATCTCTGGGGCTTCCAAGGGGTCGCTCGAGTCAGGTCATGGGAACGGCTAAAGGGGACAGAGGAGAATGCCAATGAAAGTGGACTGAGAGGGACCTCGGAGGATCGTAGGCAGCAGCGACGCCATTCGATGCTCGCAGACAAGAGTAAGGACACGATGTGAGTGGCAGTGCACCAGGCGACGGCAAGGCCTCGCCTCCAGTGTTCAGGCAAGTGTCCAGTCCAGTCCAGTGTCCAGGCAAGGCTCCAGTGTTCCCTGACGTTAGAACGATTCACAGCTACCAGCGTAAGTCCAAGCAGCTGAAGAAAGGTGACATTCATATTGCGGAAAGGGTCATGGCAGTGTTCGAGAATGAGCATTACATGTTCTTCCGGGTTCTGTAGATAATAATTCCGCTGCAAATTCCAACAATATCAAATGTGATTGTTCTGGCCCCCTGACAAGGCTTCCTTGGAAAAGACCCTGGTTGCACGTCAGAATATGACTTCAAACTCTGTCCACTTGTGGACAGTTTTCTCCACACCCCACCCGTCACCCATTTGACTACCTGTTCAGAAAAAAGTGTCAGAAAACATCCAACTTCACACCCAGCATGTATCAGCACTTACTGACCAATGTATACATAAGACACTTTTCAGTATACACATTACAAAACACATTTTCGCGCCAATGTTCAGTCGGCACCTTTGTCAGTTCACACCCTGTCGGGCCTCCAGTAACAGACCCGGGCGGGGGGGGAGGGAGGTAGCCACTAATGCTTATACGAACGACCAGCGAACACCGGACATGACCGCCAGTTGACCTTTTCACCCCCGGCCACCCGACCACACCCCCAGTATGCGAGTGGGAGGCATCGCCGTATACATAAGCAAAGTCGGCTCTTGGCAACGGGGATTTATGTCATGTGGAGGAGACTCTTGGTCAAGGCGAAGTCGTCGATTTTTCTTCAAATGTCACCGCTATTAATAATCCATGATTTCTGGCCACCGCGAGAATGTCAAAGCTAAAATGTCAACGATGTTTGATGCGATGTTGTGAGTGGTGGACCGATTTATTACGGAGCGAGCGAAGCGAGCGAAGTCTTTCCTTAGATTAACGGAAATTTCTGAGTATGAGCGGCCGGCCGGCCGGCCGGCCGGCCGTGCGGACGCTTTTGCGAGGCTTATATCTCAGCAACCACTTGACCGATTTACACGCGGTAATTTTTGTAGGGTAGCTTCATTCCTTCTACCAAGTATTGGACTATTCCCGATGCATATAGGTGACCCCTTATGCACGTGCCACGTGCAAAACGAAGAGGTGTCAGTTTTGTAATTGTTGCAATATCTCGGTAACTACTTGGCCGATTGCGCTGAAAGTTGGCATGTAGGTAGGCACCCACTAGGCACTGCATATCCATGTGCCAGAGTTGGGGTGCTGCTGCACGTGCGCACGTGCAGGGGTCGTTTCCAGATCTCGAGAACGGCTGGACCGATGGCGCTCAAATTTGGTACACGGTTAGGGACCAGTTAGTAGGGTGCCGTGCACAAGTCAGTTGGGACCCATTTTGCACGTGCGCACGTGCAGGGTGCCGCTCCCAGATCTCGAGAACGGCTGGGCCGATTGTGCTCAAATTTGGCACATCGCTAGAAACCGGTCAGTAGGGTGCCGTGCACAAGTCAGTTGGTTGGCA
Source organism: Amphibalanus amphitrite (assembly GCF_019059575.1). Taxonomy (NCBI): domain Eukaryota; kingdom Metazoa; phylum Arthropoda; class Thecostraca; order Balanomorpha; family Balanidae; genus Amphibalanus; species Amphibalanus amphitrite. Next base: position 737,434 of record NW_024881680.1, read on the forward strand.
CAAACCCCCTCGAAATTTCGCACGTGCAAGACTCACCCCCTCGCTCGCTCCGTTAGTCGCCCCAAAAGGCGCTATACTGGTTTACTGTATTTATTTAAGCTCTTGCGGCTCATGTGCAACAAAACAGCCATTGTTTGTGAAAATAATCAAGAACAGCCTAGCATGGATCATGGAACTGTATTCAGGTATCTTTGCTGTCCTTGTGACATTAATGATATCAGCCCACAAAAGAAGGCTTCTTCCACTTCTTTTCTACCCAAAGCCATAATGAAAGATTCTCAGTACCTACTGGCCAACCACAGAAAAAAAAAAACGAAGCACCACCGCTCCCAAAGAGCAAGCACATACGTCACATGGCTTCGAGAATGCTCACTATCAGGATCCTATATTGCCTGGAGGCACTGATACCCCAACAGGGACTGGCACAGGAACAGAGGAGGGACGGGGAGGGGGGGGGGGGGGTTCTCAGAACCGGGCTGGTCGTCCACACGGTAACAGGATTGCGCCGGCTCCTAGAAGTGGACCAGAACATAAACTAATAAAATGGCGTGTAATACCATGTCACGGACTGGGCGGGCGGCAACAGGGCTGCAGCTGCACCCAAAGTGCACATAGAGACAGGCCTGAAATATGGCGAACTAAAGCCAGAAAAGGTTCAACCGCAAAAAGTTTCTTGCACACCAGGGACCACTCGATTAGTTGATTAAAGACAAAGTTACGTCAATGGCGGCCTTCATCCACTTGCGCGACTCGTGCGATATGTAATGCCTATGCCATAATAGCGTCCTGAAACATCAGCACCAGCAGCCATTGCATGACAGCACCACCCACCAGCAGCTCCATAACCCGACGCACCAGCACCAGAAGGCAGCACCAGCAGTCGGCACCACCGTCACCCCCCTCCTGGGACCGTGTGGCAGTTGGTTCTCGGAAGCCCGGCACCAGGAAGGGAGGGTAGACTGAGTGGCACCGTCCGGGCCAAACCGGCTCCGGCCACCGCCGGCGCCGCGCGCCCCGGAGAGCGCTGCTCTGAGTACAGAGCTGCGGCGGAGGGATGGTGCTGCTAGAGATTAGAGGATGGATTAAAAAAACTGGCTGAGGCTGGTAGATAGGGGAAGCCACGTAAAAATAATTTTTTTTTAGTGAAATTTCCGATACTCATTGAAGAGCGGCTTTTCCCTACGAGCAGTGCCGATTCTTCATCATGAAATTGTTTTAGTTCTCCACTTACCTTGTTGCCTATTCGTGTAAGAAGTTACGTCTTTTTATCTGATCAGTGACCAGCTTACAAAGCTCACAATGTCTAGTCACAGGGACCAGTAACTCACATCTGATGTTGATCATCAACAAACTATCAACATTCAACTGCATCTCCCTTCAGCTGTTTCTTCCATCAATTCTAGATCATAGAACGGAGCAGACTCGATCAAACCGCACACCCATCGGATCCGGGTGCCGTATAGGCCGGATCCAGCGCAGACCAAAGCCAAAGGAATGCACGATCTTAGACCAGATGATCAAATGGATAGCATTCGTCTGATGGAGTTCGATACGGCCGTGGCGGTTGCAGCCTTAGTTGCAGCCTCCGCCTTTTCTCCCGCACCTGAGGCTCAACTTTATAAAGGGCGTGCTATTCTGTTCACGGCATTTGGTAGCATTTATATTTTATCATGATTCCAGTGTTGGCAAATGGGTATCCGAATCAACTTAACGATTCTTGCTACCGTAAATACATGATGGATGAAAATGCGTAAAACCATTCTGCATTTAATAGCAGCTTTCTACAGTTGGACTTCAGCCAGTGCTACCAAATTCATTATATGACATTTATAAGAATGGGCACTGGAGTCAATATGTGGGCAGATTGAACCAACCTTCCACGTTTTAGAAGCTAAGAAAGACAGTCTTTCCACAGCCCTGAGCCCAAGCCCCCGCGTTGTCTCCAGCACACAGGGGCACCCGGTCGCTGGGTGCCAGATCTCATGGTATTCATCAGATAACTCGAACCCGGTAAACAAATGACGAACGACAGGCTGAGCAGCACCCGTCTGGCAGAGCATGTGGTGTTCACGTGAGGTCCGCCACTGGGTAAATAGACGGGCCCAGGTCACCACTGCATCGCCCCCCCCCCCCTACCCCCGCCAGCTACCCTGGGGTCTGACCCCCTCCCCCTCCCCCCATCCTGCCCACGATCACTGCGGGATTAAACACATGATCCAGAGCTGTTGAAAATTGGGTAGATGCGTCAGCAGAAGCCCGCTGTTTGTTCACGTAGTGGATTATTGATATAAAACAGGCATTGCAGACACGTCCTGTCACTGATCAGGAAATGCTCTGCGTGATGCTCTCTGAATCGGAGAAATGAGGTACGCAAGGTATAATAAACGTTTGACAGGTAGCACGTACATACCAACAGATATGTCCGTAGAAAAGTCCGGGAGCTTATTGACCGGGATCTACCCTAGAACTAATAATCGCGTCGACTCAGACAGTCGGCAAAGCTGGCGTGGCTGTTGCAGTGATATTGGCTTAACAGCCCCATAGGTGATATTGTGTCGTACTGATGATGATGTGGGAATACTAGCATCCAGAAATGACAGGCGACGAGAGAATCTGACCTTTGGTGAGCCTACCTGTCAATGTGTCCCCACCTGACCTTGTTTGACCCTGGCTAACCCATGGTGACCCTTTCTGACCCCCGTGACCCTGTCTGACCCCTTGTGGCCTTGGTGACACCTTTGAACCCTCGTGACCCTGTGTGACCCCTGTGACTGACCTTTGAGCGGCGACCCGACGTATCCCGAGTCATTGTTGAGCTCCCGACACTCGTCCGGCTGGATGGGCGCCGGCCGGCCCCGGCCCCCGCTCCAGCGGCCGCGAGGGGGTCCGTGGATCAGTCCAGACACCTCCGCCTCGTCCATGACGTGCACGTGAGAGCCTGGAGGGCAGAGAAAGGTGGAGAGGGAAATGTTGGTTTCATGGCAGTCACCACAAAGAGGTAAACGTGAGTTTTACGTGGTACTGTGCGAAGCTCATCATGTCTGAAATTGTTTTATAAAATATTTAAATAATCCATGTGTACAAAAAATGCTTCCAATGTGGTCGTTCGCCCAATAGATTCATGCTGTGGGATCACTCTCCCAGACGCACGAAAAAGAAGTGTCAGCATACGCCGCAAAAAAAGCCATACGCCGCAAAAAAAGCTCCCACACGCGTATCTCACGCGGAGTCACTCCTCGCCAGGCGAGCGAGCAGAGTCCGGATTTAGCACCCGGCCCGGAATCTGCCCCCCCCCCCCCTCCCGTCCCCTTCCTACAAGTGCGCGCAGCCCGGCTGACCCACATTCGACAAGTTTACAGAGCTGGTAGTTTCAACATTGGTGCTGATAACCGGACGCCGGGGTCGGGCGGTCATAGTGGGTGTCCAACGGGGCTAAAATGCGACTACAGCGCCACCTATGCGTTGTCGAGCTGGTCCGTTACGGGCGCCGTCTGATCATGTGTAGGTGGCGTTGTCATCGCATCAGAGAATAGCAAACTGAGAACGAAAATGCAAGACCTGCCGTTTGAGTCACACAAGGAGGAGTGGCTCTCATAAAATCATTCGCCGGTTGAGCACAAAGCCGATCGTCTACTCAGGATCAGAGTGGTTGTCATGCGGCAGAGGATAGTCTTCCCGGCCCGTCTCCAGGCCAACAACTAAGCCCAGTCTGGATGAAACCGTTACACCCAGCCGCTTTAAAACAGAAATCACGATTCCCGGCAGTCAAGTGAGCATACCATCGCGCCGGATCATGGATCAGTTCTTATCTGGTCTTGAATCCAGTCCCTGGCGTGCTAAGCCTCTCAGCAAGCCGACAATGTTGGTAATCACTCAGTCACGCCGCGGCAGATCAGAGGTAGGCTCAGCACTGTGAGCAAAGGACGGAGGGTAGCCGACAAGGTCATGTGGGAGAACTTGATGCTGGTGCCGGCAGGGGTCAGCACAGTGTGCCATAACATAGTTTAAAGACTACACAGAACTTATTAGAAGACCACACATAGTTTGAAGTTTGAAAAAAACACTGCCCATGAAATGCAGCGTGTTTATTTTAATCCATCAGAATTCAGAGCAAAATAAACTATTCCTAGGATGCAAATTGGAAACAGATGAAAAGAGCCTGCAATGCAATGCTATGCATTATGCGTCATGTGCTACTTACGAGCCACTTCGCAATTTCATATCGATCTATCGGACCCAATAAACAACCCCGCAGGGATCGCATCTCAAATACCCTCACCCCCGGGCTGTTGACGGTCGCCCAATACGTTCCGTCCCGAATACCACTCAGTGAACGGGGCCTCTCAGAGTCCCTCGGTAAATAAGCCGCCACTGACCCGGCCGCCGCCTGCGGGTGGCCGTGGAGTCACGACGGACGAAACTGGCCCGCCGAGGTCTGATTAGCCGTCCTCACTCGCCGGCCGTGCAAACATCAACACACGCCCGGCAGGTTAGGGTCTGATATTGGCTGTCGGTAGACGAGTGCTGTTATGATGCCCTGAATCACAAGGCGTCCCTACGGGGCGTGGTATTTCTCACTCATGTTTCTCACGATTCTCACACCTTATATAGCTCTCTCACTGACTCTCGTGAATGCGTGTCAAATCAACAAAGCATCCACGTCCTGCCGTTGAATGACTTCACATCCTGGCATGGACTATCCTCAATGGTTCATGGCCACTGCTACGAAACCTCCTGGCCCCTCGCCAGTTTCACCACAGCATTATCTGCAACCATACCAAGGTAATGGCGTCCCCATGCATGCCGATCCGCCCACGCGTCTCAGAACAGCAGCGGAGTGCAATTCGTGACCCATCATTCACGGCCAGCGGGTGCTAGCATTCCGCCAGACACAGAGAAGGACGATCACGCTCCCCACCGTACAGATAGTTTCACGGTGAGTTTGGCGAGAGATTGCTGTGGTGGCTACGGAACACGCGCGGAGCCCATCGCGGGGGGGGGGGGGGTGACCTTGCCCCATGGTGTGAGGGAGAGGGAGGGGAGAGCGGGAGTGTGCACCGCAGTGTTGATACTTGGCAGTCATGATGCTGCCTGCCAAGGTCATCGAGTGGATTGCTCGTGTTACATGCGACGCTGCGGCTAGAGCGTATGCTGCGGCTGCATAGGCTTACATACAAGGCAAGGAATCGACCGATGGAGAGTACCTCGTTCTACGGCACATTAGATATCTATCAGCCCAGAGCGGCACTTAGTAGTCACAGGAGTTCCCTGGTATGTCAAATCTAACTGTACAATCTCAGCTGTACGAAAGGCCTGTTTAACTCGCCCAGACACACTGGCACGGGCTGGCACGCAATATGTATCGCATTTCGAGCAGCCGAGTATCGCCGCCTGGCGACCGGTTCAGCGCGACATCACACCATCGTACCGGCCCGTCATGTCACCGACGTCAGCGGGCACTCACATCGGCAGCAGGCGAGCAGATCGACAGAGTCGCTCGGCCGCTCCCCAACTTTACCAGCCATGGGTGTGGGCAGACACACACGCTACAGCGCCTTACAGATGCATGTGTAAGGTCAGAGTCAGTGAGGTGTTTCTTTCTATCTAAATGTTCATCGCCCTATGGTTATAATTCTTCAGCTATTTTGAACGCTCATAATCGATTTTAAAATTCTCGCAACTTACATGTGCCGTTGATTATAACGAACATACGTGAATGACCATGCCAAATACTTTCAAACAAAATGAATACCGATGCACTAATAATGTCTTTTTGCATGCCAGAGCCTAAATCCGAGCTGAGTTACTTCTGCTTCATTCGATCGATCGGACTTCAATCCATGTCAACCCACAGCCCTCGCCTTCTTCGGCATCATCTCCCACCTCAATGTCATCTACCGGGTAATCAAGTCGACCTGCCCCGCTTCATTCAACCCTCCCAACACGCCACCAATTCCCTGTCCCCGTCACCCACCCATTCTATCCCGGCGTCCACCGACGTTTCAACTCACGTGGAAAGTAGCCGCTGGCCAGTGAGAACACATTCTGTCCGTGCAGCCACGCAGAGGTGTCGGCGCCGGCGACCGGCTGCGGTCCGATGCGGATCACATCTCCGGCGCTCAGGCTCAGGTCGGTTGACTCGCCGGCCGTGAACGGGTAGACGGCGCGCACGTACGTCCCCGCAGACATTGCCGCCTGAGGGGGGGAGGGGGGGGGGAGTTGTCAGTCAATGGGAGAAACACAGATGAGAAGATGTGGTAATATATTGCGCAGACATCGCCGGCTGAAGGGGAGGTGGGAGGGTGAGACTATGGGTGAAACAGATAGCTGAGAAGAAAGACATGGCCATTATGCGTCTTAAACATTGCTGGACGATGGCTGGGGAGACTCATACGTTCATACGGAATTCAAGTGTTTGGATACAGGGAGAAGGTAAACACTTTCAAAAACCAGTCGAAGCTAACCAAAAACGGAGTTAAATAATGCATAGCATGGCCTCGCGGTTACGACATGAACCAAAACACAAACATCCGAGTAATGAAAGAATTCGGTTACTACATCCCCCTGGCATCTGGTGAAACTCTTCAAAGAGGTTCCTGCAACTATCACAGAGGTTCTTACAAGCACTCCACGGACCCTCTGACCCCTCGGGGTCATCAAGTACGCTAAATGTTTTCAGTTAACTGCCAGGCCATCCAAGACACACACTGCACCATCTCATCTCTACGTGTAAACGTATTACGGCTCATGTGGCTAGTCAAAACACCAGCGTGGTACGAATCGGCCGACAGATAGCCCATTCAGCGGTAAGCAAAGTCTGATAGTAAGCGATCACATATCACCCCATTCAGCGCCCACCCGGGGTGTCCGGTATGTGCCGCCGGGGCCGACATAACACCGCTGGAAGGTACCATATTCTCATGAGACACATGAGTTGGGCGCCATATACGTTGCTGGTGCGCTCCACAACACCAAATCATCATCGAGACATATGAGTGACACAGGTCACGCCAGGGGTACAATCCTATACATGGCCTTGGGTAAAATGGTGCCAACATGGTCGGGTCACTATCCCACAGGGGTTCTCTGTCATTGGTAGGCTAGGCAAAGTTCACACAACATTCGGAATCACGAAAACATGGATCACAGTGCAAAGTGCAAAATCAGACCTATTTAACATCCGGTGCATCGGAGCTGGAGCTGCGTCGCTCCGTGGAACTCTCTACCGGAGGAAGTAGTATCTGAACCACATTTGACCAGACTCAAATCTATGTTATCTGCGACAATGGGTGATACTCTGTTTTCATAGGTACCTACTACCTATCTTGAATGTGTATCGAAATGAATCAGTGTTCCATGACTGCACAAGCACATAGTGTTCCGATAATGGCAATGTTACTATTTGCATCTTAACACTCTTGTTGAGACTCATTGGTTTGGCATGGCACTCATGGAGTCACTTTCCCGCTTGGATGCTTCTCATCTATCGGGCGAGCTCTATCTATCCTTCCCTTCTCTTTATTCCTGTACCTATCCATTTGGCTCTCACCGACAAAGGGAACCCCAAACAGGTGAGATGAACAGATGAATTGGGTTTTAGTGACCCACCTGGTGCAGCTATATGAGACTGCATAGTGCTGATAGGGACAGTCTGTTGAGGGGAGCAGCTGCAGGCAGATAGGTGGTCGCTGAGACAGAGTGTGAAAGACTGTGTCCACTGTCCAGTGTCCAGCTACTGGGAATCTTATGATTTTGTTTGTTATTAATAAGATGATTTAGAATATTTAGATGCCAAAAAATTACCATGAACAATGGCTTCCTTATCCTGGGTGAGTAACTAAAAAACTAGCAATTTTTAAACAACAAATACTGTTAAGTGCTTTTTACCACATTTACTTTTCTGATATTAACTAGCAAACATCTTAAACACTACTTTGCATTGAATTTGAAGTAAGAAGGCAATAAGATATAGTACCTACAGTAACTGTACATTTTTTTTTTCTTCAGAAAACATGAGAGCTATCATCATCATGCATCCCAACATTTCAAAGAACCCCCTTACTTTCTTCAGCAATAACTGAAGTAATTTCCTAGAAAATGCACCCATCTAGCCAGAAGGTAGGTAGTTCCAATGTGATAGCTAGCATTTGGTGTTCCTGAGGTATTCGGTTTGGTTTGGTTTGGTTTGGTGATTTGGTGTTTTATCATAAAATATTATGCCGTGACTCATGCGCATTATGCACCATTGGGCAGAGCAAGGAGCAGAGCTCCCAAAGTATGACATCACAGCAGAATATTCTGCCGCAGTGGCATGACAGATTGTGATTCTGATTGTTTGCTAATCAATGTGGCAGACCAAGTGATTGAATAGTGGCGAAAATGCCCTGTATTATCAATCATGTGTGAATAACAGAAAACAATTACATCATTGCTACCACCAGCGCAATGATGAGAAAAGATAAACCTAAGTAGCTGATAAAAATGGGCAGTGTTGGCGTTGAAAATCATAATCTGATCGTATATAGGTACACGGCAGACGCTTCACAGAACAATGCGATAACCTTATTCAACAAAAGCAGTTTAGACGTCAATTAACAATACCTCAATGTATTTTGAAGAATCTCCTTCAGACAATTTATCAAAATAACAACAGAAAGTTCAAAACACAGCTCCCCTGCGAAAGTAAAACGGACTGCGCTGATTTTGTCAAGCGTGCATGTTTTGCCGGCTTTTTCAATATGGTAGCTCTGCCAAAATTTCAGTACCAGTGAAAATTTAGCGATGACAAAATACGCATTACAGGTATTGTGTTACTGTAAGTGTGCTTATAGAATAATTCTAGGAACAGAATATTGAATTCAATGGCTCATATTATTTCGAAATTTTAGGAAATATCTTCTAATGTAGGACTTTAAAAAAATCCTTTTCCAAGAAAGTTTTTTTTTTGAAGGATTCCGTTACCGTCTCTCCTTCGGATTTACGGACCCAGCGTGTGTGCGGCGGATTTTTGTTGGAATTTTGTGTTGGCACCGGGGTCTGTGGTATTCTTAGGGGCCGATTAATGAGAGAACTGATGCATCCAGAAAGGTCGCATGGGCTGTTGTTGTATCTCCCCAAAAATCCAAAATTCTGAAACGTCTGATTTTGCGTTTCAGTTTGAGAAAATGCATTTGAACTTTTCTGACTTCTGAATTTTGCTTCCTACATTAGAAGATTACATTTCCTACATGCTTCCTACATTCTTACACTAGCTTCGTAAATTTAAGCAGTAGGTATTGACGTATTGTGCAAGGTCAATCAATCCACAGGGTACCGTAAATCGGGGTGACAATGATACCCGGGGTGACTTTGATCATAGACCAATTTCGGGCCTCAAATGAGCATTTGGCTGCTGTGAACTGTATTTTCTATGCCAATGGTTAAATAAAGCAATGAAGCATTATAGCAGACACTTTGGGTCCCAGTTAGAATAACCATGTTCATGTCACAGCTTGTTTTTTTTGTTGTCATTGGCATGAAGTATAAATTCGCTAGCATCTCCAGCAAAAATAATGGTAAAGATGAGAAAGACCCAGATAAAGAAAGAGAAAGGAAAGGCTTAGATACTGATGATGGAGGATGAGCATTGAGCTGCTCTATCTCAGTCCAGTCGGGGAAACTATGGCAAAATCTGCTATTTTTAGCAGTCTGCTATTTTTAACAGAAATCTGCCAAAAATGGGTACGCATGTGACGTCATCGTACCCAATTATAGCAGATTTGGGTGCAGCCCCATACAAAAGCAGATCTGCACCCTAATTGAAGCAAATGCGCATCAAATGCCTGGCAGGTTCATGATGAGAATAGTGCTGAGAATGTCCTCTGATATTTTTGTTCAGATCCGACTATTTTTAAATAATGAATTTGAAAATAGTCGGATCTGAACAAAAATATCAGAGGACATTCTCAGCACTATTCTCATCATGAACCTGCCAGGCATTTGATGCGCATTTGCTTCAATTAGGGTGCAGATCTGCTTTTGTATGGGGCTGCACCCAAATCTGCTATAATTGGGTACGATGACGTCACATGCGTACCCATTTTTGGCAGATTTCTGTTAAAAATAGCAGACTGCTAAAAATAGCAGATTTTGCCATAGTTTCCCCGACTGAGTCTTAGGACATCTGTGACTGTTACTTAATCTTGAAGTCAGAGGTTAAAGTAGCTAATTTTGCTGCTTATAGCTCTGTAATGTGAGTTTAGACCCGGAGCACGCAACTTTATTTTAATACCTCAATGATTCATAGTTTTACTGTAAAATGTGTGAGTTTTTGTCAAGCAAAGCCTTTGATTTTATTCAAAACATGTAAGTTTATCACACAAGCCCCTTCTGAGGGCTCCTATGGCACACATAAGGTGATTTTAATGTAGTGATCATAGTCACTCCGACCTCTGGGTGAGAATTATCAATTTTTTGGTAAAAAAATTAAATATTTATGATAAATTTCAAGACATTTATTGTACTCAGTTAGATAGAGAATTGTCCAATTGGTATGATGAAAAAGTTTCCAGAGTGAAATCTCAAGTGATATACAAGATATTGTACCAAACTGGTCAAAAGTGATACAAAGTCACCCCGCTTTACGGTAGTGTCCTGGGCCCAACCCTATTTCTCATTTACATTGACGATCTCCTGGAGGGCCTCCAGTCATCTGGAAAACTTTTTGCAGACGATGCCAAAGTTTACGAAAGGATCAGAAGCCCTGATGACCAGATTGTCCTCCAGGAAGATATTGACAGGCTGCAACAGTGGACCAAGAAATGGCTGCTTACCTTCAATGAAGATAAATGCAAGGTGATGCATTTCGGGACAAAAAAATCCACTGTACACCTACTCAATGGGGGAAACCACTCTTACCTCAACCATAAAAGAAAAGGACCTGGGAATCACAATAACGCCAGACCTCAAAGTATTAGAGCAGGTGACGAGAGCGGCAGCTGCAGCGAACTCCATGCTGGGAAGAGTGAAGAGGACATTCACCTTCATGGACAAGGAAATGTTCCTGCCAATTTACAGAACACTGATACGCCCTCACATGGAATATGCCATCCAAGCTTGGTCCCCGTTTCTCCAAAAGGATGTCAACAGGTTGGAGAGGATCCAAAGGAGAGCGACAAAACTCGTACCTGAACTCGCCAATCTCCCTTACCAAGATCGTTTAGACCAACTGAAACTGACATCACTGATCACTGGCAGATCGAAGGGTTAGAGGGGACATGATTGAAGTCTACAAGCTGGTCCATGGACATGACAAGGTGAATGCTGGAGAAGAGTTTTTGAAACTAGAGACCAGTACAAACAGGGAAAGGACACGCGGACATGCTCTCAGACTGCAAAAGCCAAGGCATCGGCTGCACAGACGCAATCAATTTTTCTCCTCAAGAGTTGTGGACCAATGGAACCAACTGCCTGAACATGTACTGAGTCCAAGCATCAACGCATTCAAGAACAGATATGACCGTCATATGACATTGAGAAGAGGCAGCATCTTATGAGCATCCGCTCCCTATGCCTCTTTTCTATCTACTATGGTGAGCATCTACTATGGTGAGCAATCCTTTTTAAAAGCTAGTTTGGTTCTATGAATTTGGAAAAATCCAAAATCCTGTCTGTAATGGGCAATAAGTTCAGTTCAGTTTAGTTAACCTTCCAGGCGGTGGGGGGGGGGGCATTTTTTTGCCCCCCCCCCTTTAGTTTTTTCAATATATCTCAAGAACCGCTGCGCCGATCGTCACCAAACTTTCAGTACCCTCCCGGGAGCAGCTAGCGCACATGATGACCAAAAATTTTTCCAAAGGCTATGATAGGTTGGCCGCTAATGACGTCAGAGTGACGTCATTTTTGCCATTTTCGACCCAAAAAAAGGTTTCGCGGGAAGAGCTGTCAGGCCTACAGCTTTAGAGATACAGAAAAATGTTTAAAACATAAAAGGTGTGGAATCAAAAGGGCTACAAAACCGCTATTTCGGTTTTTCGAATTTTTTGGATTTTGACCCAAAAAAATCAAAAAATAGATTTTTTGAATATAATAGCCAAAAAATCCAAAAAGTTTTTTGAATTTCGAAAAAAAACGGAATATATGTGATAGTCCCTACCACCTTCTATCCACATACCAAATTTGAGATCGATACCTCTTTTTTTGGCCAAGTTATAGCGAAAAAACTGTTCAAAATTGATGACGTTAAATTTTCAAACTCAATTTTTAGCAATTCTAGACCTCGTAGCGCAAAACAAAGACCACCATTAGACTCCCCGTGACAAGCTGCATCGAATCGATACCCATTTTATGCAAAAATATCAACTTTGAAATTTGACCTTTTTTGACCTGACCTTGACCTGACCTCCACCAGAAAGTGACCTAAGCCGTACCTAATGGTCTTATAACCAACACCATTGAGTTGGAAATGAAAAACTGGCCATAAAACATGCATCGCATAACCTCAGTAAAGTTGGGCTCATGTGGTGACCCTTGGTGACCTTTGGTGACCTGACCTGTGACCTGACCTGGTATGACCAGTGACCTCTAATAGCAACATATGTACTAGACAACTGACGCCTTATCGCTGATTTGCGACAAAATGCGTTTTACTCGGTGTTATAGCGCTTTCCCTAGAAGCCCCATGAACGGTGAAACATTTTATCTTTGACCTGACCTGTGACGTCATCGGTGACCCCGAGGTCAATGAAATTTGGTTTCCCATGACAAATTTGACAGGGCTATCGAACGCCGTTTGAATTTTCCGGATCCGTCCAGTAGTTTCGGAGATACGGGGGGGGCAAAAAATGCCCCCCCCCCACGGCGCGGAAGGTGGCTGGTAGGCCCACCGCCTGCCGGGTTAAGTATATTTTGGTAACCAAGAACAAGAAACACCAGAGAAAATAATCACGAATTGGTGCAAAAGCAAAATGCTTAAACCAAAGCGCCTTTCCTACAAGCCATAAACACGAAAAAACACAAAAATGAAATATTAACACAAAAATTAAGTTCAAAATAAGACCCCCTGGCAACAGGTCACGACGGCCCCACCAGGTCTGGATTGGCTCCCTGGATGGACCGCCGTCAAGTGGTGGGGAGTGTGGACCGACGACGTCAGTCAACCGGTCCGCCCTGCCGGGGGAGACCCGGCGGGGAAACCAAACGGTCCAACTGCGCCCTCTCCGAGAGGCGCCTGGCGATCCCTGCCCGATCGTCGCTGTCGTCTCGTCGCTACGTCGCCCGGACTCCAACTTCAACGGACTCGGACTACTTCACCGGCACCATCGACTCCAGTTTCACGCGCGGGGCCGCGTTATGCCCACTGGCGGGACCGTACCTGCGCTCGCAGCGCGGGGCGGCCCTGCTAGATGAGTAGCAGCCCGGCAGTGTCCGCCCCCGTGAGCACCGACGGGGGTGGTGGCCGTGGGGCGGGGGGCCCCGGAGGCCGGAGAAGAGCCCGCAACAGACGCTACCACAGGAACCGACAACAGCGCAGTCTCCTGCTCCTGGTGTGCTGGAACGCGAACGGGCTACAACCCAAAGTTGGTGAGCTCGAACGCTGGCTCCTGTCAAACAAGGCGGATGTGGTAGCAGTTCAAGAGGGCGAGTTCTCCCGGTCTGCAACGAGGATCCGGGGCTTCCAGCCCCCAGTGGTCACCAGACGGACACGAGGACGACTCACAGGTGCACCGTCTGTCAAGGGTGGGGACGTGGCGGTCTACGTTCGCGCGGGAGTCCACTTCACCCCCCTGACGGACCGTCCCCTCGCTGCTGCGGATGACTCGACGGAGATCTGTGGCGTGAAGATACTGGGTAACCGCCCGCTGGATATCTGGTGTCTGTACTCTGTACCGCCCGCCTCTTAGATCATCAGCGGAGGACCAACGAGAGGACCACTTCGATCCAGACCTCCTCCCCAATGACGACAACTCCATCGTGGTGGGGGACTCCAACGCCCACCATCCTCTGTGGGACTCGACCTGTGATGCGGCAGATGACGTGGGGGATCGAGTGGCGACCTGGCTGGACCGGACCGGCTGGACGGTCCTCAACTCTGGAGAAGCGACCAGAGTGGACAGTCAGACGGCACCGGACATCGCGGTGTGCGCCCTCTCCCTGGCCCGCCGCACATCATGGCTGCTGGACGACTCGCTCGGTAGTGACCACCGGGTGATGAAGATGACTGTGCGGAGCGGTTTCAGCAGCTCAAGACGAGTCCGCAAGGCCTGGTGGGCTTTCAAGAAAGCCGACTGGTCAGCCTGGTCTTCGGAGTGCGAAGCGGCCCTGACAGACCCTCCTCGGGGTGCAACGGCACAGCAGCTGTGCACGCGTCTCGCTGCGGCTCTACAGAAAGCCAGCGCGCGACACATCCCTCGTGGGGCACGCGCTGATCCGAAGCCCTGGGCTACAGACCCGGAGCTGGAGGAGGCCATCGCGGACCGCCGCTCAGCACAGGCCCGAGTGGACCCCGCAGTCCCCGAGACGATCCAGTGCTATGTTGAAACCAGACGACGAGCGGCGGAGGTGGAGGCGAGAGTCTCCCGCCAACGATTCCACCAGATGGTATCCGAGGAGCTGAACAAGCCCAACAGCATCGGCCGAGTGTCGAAGATCCTCAAACGATGGGAAGGTGCGACCGACGACGACCACAGAGACGGCCAGGCTATGGAACACGGAGGACGCCTCCTAGTCAACGACGGCGACAAGGCCGACGCCTTCTGCCAAACATACGCCTGGGTCTCTCGCCAAGTAAGGGTTCCCAAGGTCGACCGCCTGGCGAAGCAGCAGAGGAAGGCCCTCACCCCGTCCACGTGCCGAGAGTGTGACGGCGCCCGTGTGGGATGCTGCGGAGCCTTCAGCATGGACGAACTGGTCCGGCAGCTGAAATCTCTCAAGTTGAGGAAGACACCCGGTCCCGACGGCATCACGGCTGAGATGCTCCTCCACCTGGGCCCTACCGCGCGACGGGAACTCCTGCACGCCATCAACAGCAGCTGGCAAGAAGGAGCCGTCCCACGTGAGTGGCGCCAGGCCACAATCTGCCCTATCCCAAAGGCCGGGAAGGACAAGCGCCTGATCTCCTCATACCGACCAATCGCGCTCACCAGCCACGTCTCCAAGCTGGTCGAACGCCTAGTCCTCAGCAGATTGAACCACGTGGTAGCGACCCGGAACCTAATCCCACCCGAACAGGTGGGTTTCCGTGAGGGCCGCTCCGTGGAGGACAGCCTGGGGCGACTGGTGTAGCAGGTTCAGGACGGATGGCAGCGCCCGCGATCGCGTAAGAAGCAGCCAGCGGACGGCGAGACGGCCCAACGCTACGTCCTGACGGCGTTCGACTTCTCCCGAGCCTACGACACGGTGGATCATCGGCTACTCCGCGTCCGACTGTTGCAACGAGGCATACCACTCTACCTCATCACCTGGATCTGGAGCTTCCTCCGCGACCGCCGAGCTCACACAGAATTTAATGGCACCAAGAGCCGCGAGCGAATCTTCAGAGCAGGTCTGCCACAGGGAACCGTGTTGGCGCCGACCCTGTTTCTGTTTTGGGCTGCGCCACTGGCAGACGCCCTGAAGAAGATCCCAGGTACGACGCCGTACATGTACGCCGACGACACGGCGACGCTGTGCTCTGGCAACACCATCCTGGTCGCACGGCGGAGAGCCCAGCAAGCGGCTGATGTCCTGGTGCAGTGGGCCCTCGCCTCGAAGATGAGGGTGGCGAGCGAAAAAACCCAGGTGCTGGTCCTCTCTCAAGCCCCCAAAGACGCAGTCGACTGCTACATCAAGGTAGCAGGGGAGACCGTGGCCGCGGGCGCCCAGCTGAAACTCCTTGGAGTTACACTAGACCGCACCCTCCACTTCGGGGCGCACTGCAGAAATCTGCGACAGAAGACTCGCCCTCGGATAGCCCAGCTCAAGAGGCTAACTGGGCGTGACTGGGGCCTCCGAGAACAGCAACTTCGAGCGGTGGCCAATGGATACGTCAGGGGCCCCAAGAACATGCTGCTGCGGCCTGGCTGCCTGCCACGCCCGCTTCCCACGTCGAGATCCTCGAACGTGAAGTGCGGGCGGCCGCGCGCGTGATCACGGGCTGCCCCGTCTCAACACGGACCCACGCGCTGCTGGCGGAGGCCGGTATGCCCCCGGTCTCGGCGCGGCGTCTCTCGCTGGCGGCCCGCTTCCTGGCCAAGGCGAGAGCCCTGCCGCGCGAGGACCCGCTCCGCACCGTCGCCGACGAGGTGGTGCCGGCGCGCCTGTCCTCTGTCACTGGTTGGAGACAGGTGGGCACGGAGGTTTGGGAGGCGGCTGGCGTGTCGTCGCCGATCGAGCCCATCCTCCCTAGCCGGCGACCCCCATGGGTGACCATGAACGGCGTGACCTTCCGCCTGGACGTCGGGCCCGGCCTCCCGCCGAGAGCAGCATCTGCCCAGACGAAGCTGGAGGTAGCCACTCTCCACCTGAGCGGCCTCCCACAATGCGCCACGTGGGTATGGACGGACGGCGCGGCCGACGGGGGAGTCGCCAGCGGAGGTGCTGGAGCTCTGCTCGAGCTGCCGGACGGCGAGACCCGGGAGCTGCGGGTCGCTGCCGGCAAACTCTGCTCGAGCTACAGGGCGGAGCTCGTAGCCCTCAACGCAGCACTCGAGTACCTGCGACAGCACCCGGCGCACACAGAGGATCCAGTGGTGGTCTGCACAGACTCTCAAGCGGCTCTCCGAAGGCTGCAGGAGGGGCCGTCTGCGCAGTCATCGCCCCTCGCAACTGCGATCTGGGACAGCCTGCTGGAGCTGTCGTCGAGCGGCCGCCAGGTCCTCCTACAGTGGATACCGTCCCACTGCGGAATCCCGGGGAATGAGCGCGCGGACCAACTCGCCAAAGACGCCTCAACTCTCCCCCAGGAGGACGTCCCTGTTGACGTGACCACGGTCTACCGAGCTGCGACGAGACTCGCGCGTGCCCGTACCACCAGCCAGTGGCCTCCTGGCTGGTACCGCACGCTGATGGAGGGGCGTCCCCCGCCGCCGATTCGTGGACCCAACAGGCTGGACGCAGTGGAGACCCACCAACTACGAGCAGGACACTGGTCCGGGTCAGCCCAGTACCTGCACAGAATCGGGCGGCACCCATCGCCGGAGTGCGCCCAGTGCAGTGATCGGGGATGCCGGGCAGGATGGTGCCGAGCCTGCGGCGAAGAGGCCGACACCCCGGACCATGTCCTTCTGCGGTGCCCGGCGCTGATGAACGCCCGGCTCCGCATCTTCGGCACCATCTTCCCGAGTCTGAGCGAGGTGCGACGGGACGACGCGGTGGCGGCCCTGGCGAGGGTCGCCAGGTACCTCCAGAGCCGTTAGGCTACAGCTCACCAGAGCCTGGAGGGACAACACAACACAACACAACACAACACAACACAACAGGTCTGGATTGTGCTAACCAGATGTGCACAGATTCAATTAAATTGAAATAGATGTGGGATCTGGTTTTGGAAGTTGGATCCAATGAAATCCTAGATCCCAGCTTGTCATTTTGATTTGCTTTGAGATCCACTGAGAACATAGATCCATCACTTGGATCTACTATGCACATGGTTGGTGCTACTCCTAACATCTCCCCCATCAGATGGACTAATGTCCCCTGGCTCAATGGGTTCCAGTTGATCTCTAAATGCTGGCATATTGGCTGTCTAGTGTCTAAGTACTGTCAGTGATTCTTCTGAAGCATAATCAGTATCATGTTAGTTTCATTTGAGCATACCCTTAATTGCTTTTTAGGGACATTAGCAAAAGATAGGTTGCTTATCAGCCTACTGGTATGGTTGGTTACTATCAGGATAAATATGAAGATTGTGGCTGCTAGTTAGTGCATCAATGCTGAGAATCAAACAGTCAACTAATGGAGCTGAATTATCTATCCAACCCTGGATGAAAATCATAAGTATTAATGGAAGTAATGATAAGTTGAAATGGAAACTTGGATTAGGTCAGCTAGGGCACAGTAGTTTGGTAATCATGACTGCAATCAAATGACTTTTGAGGGCCAGGCTGGACATGAGCTTCAGTTCCAATGACTGAGATGTCATTTTTGTCAGCATTGGTATGTGCTTTTGGAAATCCTTCAACCAGTAAAATAAATCATAATTTCACATGGTATAGTGTAATGACTTCAGCTTCATGGTTTTGTCTCCATCCTCAGCCAAGGCTTTATTGTTTTTTTTCCTCTCTCTGTCTCTCTCTAGGCCTTAGCATGAGGGACATTATTGATATATTTGTATATGATGTGGGATGCTGCTCTAGCAACTGCCAACTAGCAGGTCTATTGTGGTTGCATAATTGCATTCACACCTAATCAGCAGCATTTTAATTCACTGATCATTGATATGATTTTATATCCATAATAGGTATCAATAGAACCATGCTCTGCTGGCAACTGTGAAGTCAAAGATTTTAAAACATAGCTCTCAGTTGATGCCTATTGAAACAAGATTATAGTTTTATTTTGTTGTCTTTTGTGCACAATGCATTATGCAAGTAATATAAGCAAATCTTGTTGGTGAAGCTTAGATGTTGAATGTCATCGGTGCTGCAACTTGTTTGAGAGGAATGTGGCAGAGTAAACATGTGCAAACTTCTGGAAATTATCGATCACATCTTAAATTGGATATGTTTTGTTTGCATTTTTTTAGTCAGTGATTTTTTCACTCATTTTCATTCACCAAGTAATGGCGGTACGATATAAGTTGGATGGCACGCATCCAAACTGCTTCAGACTCGAACCAAGCGTTTTCCGGGTGCGCTGAGGTGTGGCTACAGCCAGCCGCCGTAACTGCGCGCCTGCTGAACTCTGAACTGCAGTGTACAGCGCCCATCGCACTGTAGGCGTTCGGGCCGGTCTAGCCTCTTACGAAGCAATGGAAATGTTTGCATTGGAAATGTTTTCATTCTGGAGCATACCTGTACTGATATTTTGTCATTGCTTTGTGTCAATGCTCACTACATTCTTATTGCTCATCAAATTAGGGTTCTTAGCAGAATATCTCAAGTCAAAATAGGTAGGCATTTTGATATAATGCATTTCATGCTTCCATGTTCCACAGGTAAAGCCATGGAAACTTTACTTGGTCTGCTACCCTCATCAGGGTCTAAAAGTCAGGCCAGCAAGAAAATTGACTATAAGAAAAGGCAAGACAAGGTTGCTGGTGCAAGATTCCTTCATGAATGTGGTAAGCTGAACTGATCAATCTGGCATGAACTGATGTTGAAACTTATTTGTATGTACCTATTTTTTCAATTGGACTAATCAAAGATTTGTTTTGGAAGGCTAATCAATGCATAAAATACTGACTGTCCTGCCACCTGGTGACACAGGAATGAAACTGGATGCCAAGGTAATGACGGTGGCGTCTGCGTCCGTGCTGTTCCATCGGTTCTTCCGCGAGGTCAACACGACTGACTACGACGTCTACGTGAGTTACCGACGAAAAAGAGCTTCGTATGATGCGAGAGTGGAGAAATAATGAGTCAATGACTCTGGGATTATCATCAAGATCAGAATGTCTAGTCCTTTCAAATGTGTACTAATTATTGGGAGATTGTAAATAATCAGACATGATTGAGTTTTATTCACGATCGATGGCAACACAAGGAATTTGACTTGTGTTGCCATCGATCGTGAATTGGGAGATTCTTACAATATCATTTCCAGCTTGCCTCTAACGAGCTCATGCTTCATTCGTCGTTTTACCCATCGCTGTTTCCGTAACCGTGTCCATCGCAGATGGCAGCACCGTATCATTGCCCCTTGGTCAGTATCGCCTGTCCCTCTCGAACGCGGTACCCTGCTACCTTACCTGTCGCGGAACTGACTAGCTCGTACTCCTCACTCTGCCTTCCTTCAGCTGATTGCCGGCTCCTGCCTCTACTTGGCCGGGAAGCTAGAGGACCAAACACTGAAGGCCCGTGACGTCATCAACGTGACCCAGGCGACGCTGAGGCCGGGTGGGCGGCCACTGGATATGGACGAGGCCTACTGGAACCTGCGTGACGCCCTGGTCCAGGCTGAGTTACTGGTACTCAGGATGCTGCGGTTCAACACGGACTTTGAACATCCTCACAAGGTGAGTTGTGGAGAGGCAGAGGGCAGGGTATGGAAGGGGAAAGCTGGAGGACTAGAGGGTGGATGGAGAGAGGATGGGAAGGGAATAGAGTTGCAGAGAGCGCAAAATGGGAGGGTGAGGCTGTTAGACGATGAAAAGGATGGGAGAGTCGAAGTGCTGGGGCGAAATGCAGTTTATTCTTTGGCGATATGAAGGAGAGGAAGATAAAAGTCGAAATGGTGGTCTCAAATGTTATTTGTAACAGATGACGTGTGCCATTAAGTGATGCCTGTGATTGTACGTGGTGTTTCTGGACGCGGGTCGTTTGACCTGGATACATTCCGCAGTACCTGTGTGGTGTAACAGTGCGTTATGTAACCTTTCATATCCGCCTGTCCCCAGTACCTGTTACACTACATGGTGTCACTGGAAGACTGGCTGGGGGACGTCGTGTTCCACCGGCTGCCGCTCAGAAGAACCGCCTGGACTCTGCTCAGGGTGAGCCGCGGATCCCCGGCCAATCCCACCACTATAAGTGATCATCGAGCTACGTCACCGTGGGTGATAAGGCTGGAACAAATGCCACTTTTCTGGATCGTTTTTTAGGTTTTGACGGTCCTAGAGCCGTACACATGAAATTTGATATCCAACATGGTCTTTGACTTATATGTCATAGGCAAAACCAATGGGTAATACGCCCTATCCGCTTCATTTTTAGGCGCTTTCCCGCTTTGTAGATGGTACTTAGCGTTAGCGTACGAGTTGGTAGGTTTATCGCTCCTTTCTGCGGGTCTATTTGATACAATCTCGTTCTGCTTACGTAACCCTTCCTAAATATTCAAATATGTTCAGCTTTTCAGTTAAGCCACCCGTTCTTTAACATTGACTCTTATGAGCCTTATGTGGGAATTACCTTAGCTACGCCAATGACATGACTACTGTCTGACGTTAATTAGAATCTTTGACGTCCATTAGATAATGATAGAACTGCATTGTCATATTAACCGCACCGAGTCCAAAGATGACAAATGAATTGTGTCGGTACAATATCGTCACTACTTTATGGTCTGTTTTATCGTGCTGAATTATGACTAA
The DNA here is from genome assembly GCF_019059575.1 of Amphibalanus amphitrite. Classification (NCBI taxonomy): domain Eukaryota; kingdom Metazoa; phylum Arthropoda; class Thecostraca; order Balanomorpha; family Balanidae; genus Amphibalanus; species Amphibalanus amphitrite. Next base: position 758,639 of record NW_024881680.1, read on the forward strand.
TGCCAGGCTACTTGCGCTGCCCACTTTATTATGACGTCCACCGTCCATATGATTTCGCCCGTCTTGTTAACTTATGATTGTACGGAACAATATTGATTTTGAGGCTACTATTTCTGAGAGCTTGCAAGGGGAGGGTGAGGGTAAAAACACATTATTCCTTTTTATTTGTTCTTACACCTTATGATGGATGTTTCTCGTGCGGTTATCAAAAATGTTTGTAGAACAGGGGTCGGCAAATGGTGGGGCATGCCCCCTTTGGGGGTAATGGAGCCCTTTCGGCGGGGGTAATTGGGGCCTTTGAGAAAAGCAGATCTTCTTAGAATAAACGTCTCCCTTGATGGGATAGACACGCGACTTTGCGCCCTAGGGTTCAAGCTAGAGATGTCAATCGGATACCAACTTTTTGGTATACCGATACCAAACCGATACCAACTTGGTATTTGGTATTTCAATCGTAATGTGTTTGGTATTTTGTTGGTATCATAAGCCCTCACTAATGTATAAGAGGCTAATAAATCGGTAAAAACTTGGTATTTCCCTTATTTTTCCAAGTTGGTTTGGTTTCGATATTTTCCCGTGGTTTTGGTTGGCATTTGGTTTGGTATCGGTATTCCGATTTTCCGTAATTGACATCACTAGTTCAAGCCTAATCATGCCTAATCAGACGTACCAAAGCAGGCCTAGGAGAGACCCTTAGAAGCTAAGTTTGTTGTTTACTTCTATATTTTTGATCCCATTTAGAAAAGGCAGCCTGAGATCAATCAAGCAAGGTTAGGTATATATTGTATCCACAGCTGACTGCGGGATGATGTCCCGCTCCTCAGAAGCTATCAGTTGACAGAACGCTGCATAGGCTGTGCCGTTTAGCACACAACTAAGCTTGTTGATTGGTTGTGTTGACATGCTTGTGTCAGCAGTGGCCAATGGTGTCTGGTAGGTGGGGGTAATGGCCCTGTCTGGCGCCCAAAAAGGGGGCGCGACCCCGGAGGACCTGCCGACCACTGTTGTAGAACAATGATGCCATGAAGAGCTGCTGCAGGTCACCTGTTTCGGATAAAACTGCTGGTAATGCTGCGCCTGGTCGCTGGTAACATTATGTTTGATGGGTCCTGTAAAGAGACGTTGTGCTGGGCTCGTTCATTCGTTGTTTGCCGTCAGACCCTTTCGTTCTGAACCTGAACCCCTTTCTGTGTCGCCAGGACTCGTACATGGATCCGTTTATTCTGGACGTGAAGCCGCAGTGGCTGGCGCTGGCCTGCATCCACGTGTCACTGCAGTGTTACGGCCTCAACGTACCCGGCTCCGTGGAGGGCGGCAAAACGTGGTATGAGGTAGGTACTCAGCGCTCGCCTACGCGTGTGTGGGGTGGGGCGGGTGGTGAGGTCTTGGCTGGCATATGTCCATTGTCAATGGCAGGGTACTGCCCGGCGTGGGCAGTGTGTGTTTTGGTGGTAACTGTGCGGTGTGCATGAAGTGTCCAATTTGCTTTACTAGTCTGTTTTTTTTTTCTTAGAATGTGGGAATGTCATGGACTTGTCAGGCATGTTTTTTCTCGGATAACTGGTAAGTTGGTGATGCACCTTATCGTAGTTTTCCAAAGAATTTGTCCAAATTCATTTTAATGGTAATGCTTTACACGATTTACGCGTTTGTCGTGTTCATAAATGTGCTTTCTGGATTTTTGATGTGGTTTTGACTGGTATACCTTTTTTCTGTGGTTTTGGACTGTGCTTTCCGTTGAGTCCTTAGTTTTTATTTTTTGGCTGGATTATTTTTAATGTTTGCTTGGCTCCAATAAGCTAAGTAGGATAGATCGAAATAATGAATAAATTTGTATCTAATAATCGTTACATGTGCCCGCCCTGTTCTGTTTGAAATTTCACGAGTCATAACTCAATAATTTACAGGAAAACAGACTTATGAATAATTTCGTTTGCCATGAATAATAAACACTCGCTGTTTCAAGGTTCCTATGGCTCCATCGTTGCACGCTCGCTTACAAAGTTCACGATCAATAAGCGGAACATCGCTTGTCTTCCACGTCTCATGCAGTCTCTTGTTTAATGTAAGTGACTTGGTGCTCGGCTGGGCCCCGTTTTGTTGCTGTGTAAATTCCTCGTGTCAGTTTCCTCCATTCCGTTGTTGTCTCGATGATGATTTATCAGTCTGCCGGGCTTACGAGCAAAAGCCCCCACTGCGATAGAACAGCTGGAACCCATGACTTTGCTGGTATTTACACCGCTACGGTCGCATAATTCCTCGAGGACGATTGTCCTCCGAAACGACCGTCTGTCGCATGCCCGTTGCGAGGTTTACAGTTGTCCCTTCCATTTCACTCCGGCCTCTGTGCGACGGTGCGACGTACGGAGGAGCGCTAATTCCATTAAAAGCCCGCTGTCTCATCAACTCAGTGCCGGTGCCGTTTGCATGATGGATGGAGCGAACGGTGTCATTCGCTGTGTCATTAGTGTACCGTTCGGAACGGCGGCCCGCGGTTGCCGTCCGTCGTGGTTCTAGAAGGTCGTAGGTACAGGCAAGGTTGGTTAGAGTACCTATCCGCGACCACACGGCAGGCGCTATTGCCACTACTTTCGTCGGATTTTTACCTGGAACGAGGCGACTGTAACGATACATTCAGCCTGTTATTGTTTGTACTAGGGTGCTTCTACTGTAATGAATGTGTTTATTGTGATCGAATGGTTGTTGGCCTACTTTTGTAGAAGTATTTGTACCGGTAACATCGACCGTTACAAAAGTATTATACCGCAATTGTTGCTGTCTGTGATTCATGAATGGTCTTTGCTACGCATATAAACAGCATATTGCATTTATTTCGACTCGAAAAGACACGTTGCTTAGGTACTACAAACATCCTTATGGAAGCAATTGAAGTGTGTGTTCAAGAGGAGCTGCTATTGAAAGTGTGAAGGACTGAATTATTTTTGCTTTTAGTGAACTGTGTCCGTTTTTCCTAGCAACGTGCGGTACCGCTAACATCGACCAGTGGCACCACTGCTACCTGTGCTCTCTGACCTTTGACAGTATCTAGTAGTGGACCGGACTTCCGAGTGGCCTAGCTAGTTCAGTTAGTTCCCCTGGTCCTTTTGGTCCAGCTGGTCCACATGGTCCAGTTTCGGCGCCCTGTTTCCGGGCTCGGTGGACCGTCGACTCGTCCTTGCCTGGGTCGTTGGATCATTCTACCCGTCAGCCCTCCGTATGTACATACGTACCTTCGGTTTATCGTCCTCGCATCATATCGGCAATCACCTAGCGTAGCCGAATATTGGAGTTTTATGGCAACAGACTGCGGCCTGTCGCATGCTTTCTTGGTAGTAAGCGCAGCCATTTGCCGCTCGCCGTATGACGATGGCCCGGTTGGTCACTATTTGATGTTGGTATTGTGGATGTTATCGTTATTTTTATTGGTATGACTTTCTGATGCCTAACTATGTTCCCCAGGGGATACCGTTTGCAGGATCTGCTCCAATGTGGGGTTTGCAGGTCGAATCGCTTCATTTGTTCCTTCGTTTATTGTGATTGTATGATCTCTTGTCCGTTTCCAGGTTTCCAAGGCTATTCGGTCCCCTTGAATCGATGAAGTGTAACACAGTCTGTAAATGTAACTAGCTTGGAATAGGATTAATTGTAGTAAATTTAGTAATGTGCTATTGTCATGGTCACGGATTACTTGGACCCTGTTAGTTATTTCTGCATAAGTCGCACTCAGTTATTTCTGCATAAGTCGCACTCTAGGCTACGGTATGAGATTGATTATTCATGTCAGTTTTTCCACTTCAGCTGCGACACTTGACATTAATAATATTTGTTCAGTCTTTCGCCTTTGGACCTTGCTACTTGTAAATAAATTACTGTTTTCCTTCAACTGCAACGCTTGCTGAGACATTGTCCAGCTATCCGCCCGAATATTCGATGTTGTATTGTTGAATACTGGATAGAACAGGGACTCGGTACAGCTCATTTGATACTCATTCCACCGCCTACGTCGCCGCAGTACGAAACCCCTCAGCAATGATGCATTTCAACACTTATCGATCGCTTCTGCTGCTGACGCCGCCATGTCATTTCGTCCGACCGACCTGTGTGCCGCTTTCTCTATACTCCCCACATTATGCGACTGACCGTGTAGGACGCACAATAGCCGGTGATGACGGATGCCATAATAGCCGGTGTGTTTGGAGCCCGTGGCGCGGTGGAGGGCACCGGCGTTACCTGCCGTTGCTGAGCGATGCTGATCGCCGCTGCGCCGGCTGTCCGCTAGGTATTGTTTTGCGGACGCGGCTCGGCCCGGGGCTCGTAGGCCGCTGTGATTGGGGCGGTTACGGTGCTTTGTTTGTGATGGATGACGGCTGCGGTGCCTAGTTACCGGTCACGGACACTGGTCCGCAGTATTGTGCGAGCTTGATACGGCGGATATTGAACAGGAATGCTGTGAATTCAGACCACCGAATAGTGAATAGAACACAATCTTGAGGTCATATATTATATCGCTTTTTGTTTTTGAATGAGCTCGTTGCAAGGACGTAAATATTGTTTTACGGCAAATGTCCACATCCGCTTCATTTAATAACCCTTGTCCAAAAAATTGAAGTTGTGCTGTGGGAATTAAGCTAGCTTTCTACGTGAAAGTAGAAGGAACTACGTAGATTGAGCCAACGATGAGGCAGCACAATCAAGATTGAGTTTGTTTTGTATCGACCCTGTCTTGAATAAATCACAAGTCCCTCACTTCAACTTAAGCTCCTTGGCTCTGTGGACTGACGCCTCCTCCCGTGTCGGCAGACGATGTGTCCCTCCTGCAGCCGCGAGACGCTCTGGAACGTGACGGAGAAGGTGTTGGACGTCTACGGCCAGGAGCAGCAGCTGTTCAGCGTGCCCGTTGGATCCGTCAGCAGCGCCGTCTACTCGTAACCTCTACTCGTCCACAAGTTCGACTCGTGACACCGTCTACTCGTAACCCCTACTCGTCCACAAGGTCGACTCGTAACGGGGTCTACTCATCTGTGCCGCTCACATCATCCAATCACACATGGTCGCAAGTAAGAGACCACGGGGACCGAGCCGATCCCGTCACGGTCCTCCATCAAGGTTGTGGTCCTGTTGATAGTCCTGGACCTCTGTCACAGTCTCGGTCTGAACAAGCCGTGGTCCTGGTTCGGTCCTTTTGTCAGCCCTGGCCTTGGCGCCTTGCAGGGTAATATCGTAGAGCCAAATGCCTGACTACCAAGACACTAGGCAGCATCTACATCCTTATGGTCCTGACGATGATACCTGTTTGAGGTCAGGTTATCGCGAAGTACAGCGATCAGGCGGTACTGAGTACCGACACTAATGGTCCGGAAATGACCCCACTGGGGTGCGGTCACGCAGTAGATCGGTGACAGTGACGGTGGCGATAGCGTCCGATGCGTTCGTTCCTTGTACCAGGACGTCGATCGGGTGTCAAAGACGCTGTTGATGCGAGTTCGCAGAGCCTGAGCCGATGTCTGCCAGGGTCACTGATGTACAGATCTCACCATGTGTAGTGATCGGTCTTACGGTGTGAGCCGTTAGGCGCGTCCGTATCGAGGTGAAGTGAAGTTTGTGTGCGACTCACGGCTGGGCTGTCACAGAACTGTGGTGTAAGATCGATGTGCTCTTTGGATGGTTGAGTTTTGACATCTGATTGGCGGAAAGCCAGTTTTGCTCACGGGCATGATTTGCGTACCTGGTTTTGTAAGAAGGAAACACTGGACTGTAATTCAGAAGATTCGGAGATGTGTGTGTATTTTGTATTGCGTACATCGTTCTGTTAACGCAGTATGTCTCAAAAGAAGTTTGAAGGGGAGCGGTTCCAGATAGCCAAGAGAATGAAATTTGACGAGTCACTGGTTTGAGATACTCCGCACGGGGGTAGCTTTAAACGATATGACTGTTTCAACGTATTGACTAAAGTGTTTAATGAATTCAAGGAATAACAACGATTGGATTTTTTCTGGAATTTTTGCCGTCCTTCCAAGAGGATTTCACAAACGTTTGTGTTTAAAAGTTTAAAAAATTGTCATATTCGAGTGCTTGCATATATATGACGATGAAACTTTACAAATAAATGTACGCTTTGCGGAGTATGTTTGCATTATTGTCGGCTAAAAATGTTGGCCGCTACTGTGGACAAAGATAGTGCAAAAATGTGGTTGATTTCGAATGATTCGGCTTACATTGAAAGAGAGGTATGCCATTTTCCAGCTCTATTGTAAACGTCCTATGCAATGCAATCGTGAAAAACGTCAGAGGGCGGTCCCAACCAGGAGTCCTTTAGCCCCGAGAAGTATATAGTCTATGAAGCCACATTTGTAATGGCTCAACATTATCTAATAAAGAACTTGCACCGTATCATCTTTGAATGGTTTATGATGGCCGTTCAGGCGGTGGAGTGCGCCATACCTCATTTGTAATGAAATGGCCAGAGACGAGCTTAGGTGTGTCCGGCCGGTCGCTGCGGTGCTAGGATGGCCTTTATGGGCTCGCTGCGTGCGATCAATGTTGTCCAGTCGACGAACGGGAACCGTGCCTCCTCCCCTGCTGAGGTACGGTCAACAGAGGCTTTCACGCTGAGGACTTGTAAAAGAGGGCTGCCGCTGTGGCTTTGGACTGCAACGGAAAGCGTAGCGCGCTGCTTTATTATGCCGCGGGCGCCAGTTACTGCAACGAAATAAATGGACGAGACTTAGCTGTGTAGATCTGCCGTGCAGTTACGTTAATTAATTGAATTAATAAGATAATGAATACATAAATGAAATAATGAATATGTAATTGAGTGAAATGTGAAGTCAACATAAAATTGGCTTTCTGTTGTAGATGAGTGTACGAGCTATTCGAGCTCGCATCTCCACTGACGCAAAAAATTATATCTATTTATATATATACCTATATATATATTTTTACATTTCGGTTTGTGACTTATTGTAATTCAGCGATGAACGTGTGGAAAATGTCTATCGTGACGATGGCGTTCCTTCTCGGTCTCGCGCGGTCCGTCGTGGCGCCTAATGAGGGCAGATCACGCGGGTCGGGTCACGCCACTCGCTATAGCTGCAACCAGTTGCTTGTCACCTGACTGCGTGTCGTGATATAACGCAAAGTCACGTGATCATTTGCCGTGAAAGCGGAATAGACGTACCTCAGGGACACGTGATATTGGGCACGGCATGTAGTTGAAGCGGTGCACTCAGCACTGCCCGAGTGCATTTAGCACTGGCCACTAGCTCACTGCCCGGTTAAAGTGTCAGGAATCAGCCTTTTGCTCTTTTCTGCTCCTGATGTGAAGGTTTCGTGATATTTTACCGATGACTCATCCTTCATTATGTGGAATGCGACATGATATTAAATATTAGGAGGGCCCAATAGGTCATAGCGAGAGTGATTTCAAATGAATGTTTCGCTTCGTTATCGTCAAATGTGATAAATGATACAAACGTTAGAGCACAGTTTGTTTAAAACGCGCCCCGCTGCGACTCCTGGAATTCCGTGCCCTGCTGGGGGTATTTAACCCGCGAGTTGCTGGGGGGGGGGGGAGTTAAACGCCCCCACTTTTTTCGCCGTGCCATAGCATAAAAACGAAAATTTGGGTACCTGTAGGGAATTGATTAACCCGCGCCCCGCTGGGACGGGGGGGGGGCAGAATGTGCCCCCCTCCCGTTTTTCGCCAATAACTTCTAAACGCGTTACGTCAGCGACGCCAAACTTTCAGTACCTTATCATACATCAATTTGACACGTTCCCTCAAAAACTTGAGTGAAATCCGTCGGATTTTTTTTTGAGAAATTGACGTTTTAGTGACGTCATGTTCGCCATTTTCGCCTCAAAAACGGCAAAATTTCAAACGCCGCTAACATCTTCATTTTTAAAGGAAACAAGACGTAACATAAAAGGTTATACGTGATTCTACTTTGTCTATCAAATGGCTATCTCGGTTTTTTGAAAATTTTGGATTTTGGCCTAAATTTTTTCAAAAAACTGACTTTTTTGGGAAAATAGGTATAAAATCCAAAATTTTAAGTGTATCGAAAAAACCGGAATATATGTCAGAGAAGTGGTCAATGTGCACCTACATACCAATTTTTAGAAGAATCGGTTCAAAAGTGTGGGAGTTATTCAAAATTTTATGAAGAATTTTATGACACAAAAATTTTGAAAAATGATTTTTTAAAAGTTCTAGACCTCGTACGGAAACAAAAATAGCACCATTCGATTCGTCGTGAAAAACTGCATCAGATCTTTTTAGGCCTTAACAACCAACTTCAAAATTTGGCCTCACTTGACCTGACCTTGACCTGACCTCGACCTGAAATTCATCCAGAGGTGGTCCATATCACTTATTGAGTGTGCTTATTGAATTTTATGAGTAAAATGACCCATAAAACATGTGTCGCACATGCCCTTTTCTATATTTTGTTTTTGGTGACCTGACCTGACCTGACCTGACCTTGACCTTGACCTTTGAATGACATTATATGCAACGAATATTGTCTTGGTAGTCTAAGAACACGTTTTGGGCAATCAGTTTCAGTCCATTCTTCGGCAACTACGGCGCACGGCCGATACTGTAGAAACTTGCATTTTGTACCCTTGACCTGACCTTGACATGACCTCTGACCTACTTGAGCAAAAAAAATTGGGCTCTTAAGATCCGCCTTGTTGAGAGCTTTCGATTGCCGTTTTCCCCGTCTTTCTACGACCATCGGTTCGGAAGTTAGACAGGGGGGGGGGGCAGAATCTGCCCCCCCCCCCCCAGCAGGGCGCGTATGGCTGAATAGCCCAGAGGGGCGCGGGTTAAAGTATATTGTGACAAAGTTTCAAAAAATCGGTCGTAAAATTTTTGAGATATCGAGGTTTTAGTGACGTCATGATTTCTGAGTTTTCGACCAAAAGCGGCATATGTTCAAAAAATCATATAAAATCACAGAGTAGACATACAGACATGCCGTAAACGCCATTAGACTGCTAATACCATGAACAATCAAATGGCTATCTTCGATTATTGATTATCGTTCCGCATCTTACAAAATCTTGAACTGAATCTTGGCAATTTCTCGTGACTACTTCACGACCATGATACATGCATTTCTTAAATTGAACTTTTTGAACCAAACACGTACCTACACATATGATAAAATGAATGTCACCATCGTGTTCTACGCCCCAAATGACCAATAAAACATGTGTCACAGGCTGCGAATATCAGTTTTGATTTTCGGAGATATGTGGGATATCGGTTGACCTGACCTTGACCCTGACCTATGCTTGACTGACCCTTACATGGAGCTGACACTCTTGTAGGCCTTATATGATGGATTGTGCACCGTTTTGACAGAGTTTATGACGAAAGGCGCCCATTGCGAAGTCCTGAAGTCCATGCTGCTGAAAGCCCGATTTCAGGTGTTTGACCTGACCTTGACCCGACCTGTGACCTCAAAATTCAACTTTAAAGTACTCATCTGAAGCGTCTCGTCGCGTTCTTTCGTTTGCCGCCTCGTGCGTTTCGCTGCGCCTATTGGTTCTCGAGTTATCGGCTGGGGGCGTTTAACGCCTCCCCCCAGCAAACGGTGGGTGGCGAAATACCCCAGCAACTGCCGGGTTAACCCTCGCCGGACCTATTGGTTTTCTACATACGCGACGGCCGAGGGGGGGGGGGGCGGGTACGACCCCCCCCCCCCCCCCTCGCCGTTTCGCCCCTGGTGGAGCTAGCGCGTCGCGGAAAAAACGAGCGTGTGCGCCGTTACGAGACGCAGAGATTGGTACCCGATTTTAAGGTCCTAGGTCAACCGGTGACCTCTGAGGTCAGGTCAAGTGCCCCAAGGTACGGTTCAGTTTTTGGTGAATAACTTCGCAAAAAACGGCCGCAGAGCGCCGATTTTGGCAGCATCGTGTTCGCCTCGCTCAGGCGCGTCGAATGATATACTTTTTGTCCGGGTCAGGTCAACTTGGGGTGTTGACCTCAGGTCAAGGTCAGGTCAGCACCCCCAGGTCACGAGGTTGGTCGAAAGAGGTCATGTCACATATCATTCGATTCGGCAGGCCTTCCTGAGTCCATTGGTGGCTTTCCCGACTCGCTAGCTCAATTTGATCAAGAGTTATTGACGAAAAACTAATATGACCTTGATGACGTCATAAATGACGTCACGCAAGGTCAACATCGCAAAAGTGACGCATCTAACCTTGCAAGGAGTGCATCAAATCACGATTCTGTGTGCTTGAGATAGTTGGAGATCGTTCCCGGCGCCAGAATAGCAGTTTTCATTTTTCCCCATTGACTTATAATGGTGAGGTCACGAAAATGACCTGACCTCATATGACCTTTAGGAAAAATCCGAGATATACAAGTTGTGGGACTCATAATGGATACTAGATCCTGCAAGTTTCATTTCCCTGTGACATCTCCTCTGGCAGTGAGGGCGTTGCGAAGTTGCGACATCTGAAGACCTTGCAGAGGTTCACTTATGACGTCATAGGTCAGTGACCTGACCTGACCCAAAAATGTGGTTGCTGTCAAAAGATCCGGCTTGGATCAAAGGTCAGGTATGCCAAGTTTCAGCTCTCTATCGCCAGCGTGTTCGGAGCTATCGCGAAAAAACCCTATGGGGGGGCGGCACCCGCCCCCCCCCCCCTCGTCCGGCGAGGGTTAAACCCCACTCCCCTCTATTTCTGCTCCATGAGGGCCACGTAGCGACACGCCGTAGACGGCGTTCGAAAGAGCGTCAAAAATAATGAAAAAGTTACTTGGAGCTATTTTTAGGTCGGGTAAAAGGTCAGGTTACCACGGTCATCGAGGGTAAATTTAGCCAATTTCCAGGTCAAACTCGACAATTTCCGACAAACCGGCACATAACTAGCTCAGGAACGGGTAGAGCTACAGCGCCGCAGAAAAGCACATTCGATAGCTGCTTCAACGCTCTTTTGCTAACGTGCCCTCACGGATTTGACCTAATTCGGTGAGCGGTTTAGCCTGCAAAAGCTGCTAAAACAGACGTGTTTTGGAAAAAAAAGTTTTTTTCAATAACTTTTAACTCAACTTCCACGAGCTTTTTACCGGCAACGTGTTCCGCTCGTCGAGACGCATCGAATGAACTATGATTTGACCTTGAACGGTCAAATCGAAAAAAATGTGGCCTCAGATCAAGGTCATGACCTGACTGGAAAAGGTTGTGTTGCATATCAATTGATGCTTATCATCGAGCTGAATACATCTAAGGCGTTTCCATTGCTTTAGCTTCCTCTATCAAAAGTTTTTAGCCAGAAAAAAACTGTTCTTTCGTAACCTGAGATGACCTCGGGGGCATAATGAGGGGTCACGGGTGCCATTTTCCGGTTCAGTGTGTCATGTTTACTTGTAATACGGTGTTTGGGAGTGTTAAGAATGACATTCGTCCAAAAAAGGCGCCTTTCAATTTTCTCCCATTGACCTATAATGAAGAGGTCGTAGACTGGCAAAATAGACCTGACCTTAGGTCACCGCTATCAATATTCTGTGATATTCATTTTGTACATACTACTGCTCTCATGAATTGCTGAAACTTCCAAAGCGATCCGTCATTCGGTGTAGCTATGGAAGCATTGAAACTTATTTCGAGGTGAGGTCACTTGACCTGACCTGGTGACCGAGTAAGTCATAAGCATGTGTTCTATCACATATTAAAAATTTACCGGAAAATCCTCTCCCCATCTGACGGACTAGAACTGCAGCGGGATCTTGACCGTCTGTCAGCGTGGTCCGTCAGGTGGGGAGTGGGGACTGACCCTAAATCCATCAAAATGCAACAGCAAATCTTTCACGATGACTCTCAGGCGTGCCCCCGTCCGGACCAAGTATTGTGTCGCCGACACCGAGCTGGAATCTGTTGCAAAAATTAAAGACTTAGGTGTAACTCCGGACACGAAGCTGACATTTGAACCGCATGTGTCCGACATTGTCAGCAGAGCAAACCGTGCTCTCGGTCTTCTGATCCGTTCGCTCCAGGTCGGTGTCGGCGAGTCAAAACTCAACCGCGGAGCGGCACTGGCTACCTACTACGCTAACGTGCGTTCCATTTTAGAGTACGGCAGCGTGGTCTGGGCGGGGGCGGCCAAGTCCCATACGGTGCGGGTCGATCGGGTGCAGCACAAGTTCCTCATCTGGCTCATATCTCATAGCACTTCTGGACAGACAGCCTCACTTCCTTATGACAGTCTTCTGTCCCACTTCAAATTGCCAACCCTAGCAAAACGTAGAGTTCAGCACGACATCATTTTTCTTAGAAACATTGTGCGAGGAAAAATCGATGCACAAGTCTAACTTGACTCATTCCATATACATGTGCCACTCCGATCGACCCGCACCCTCACACTGTTCAATGTACCACGAGCACGCGTGAGCTATAGGAACTGGGATGTTCTGCAGGATCCCAAAACACATGAACGCCTTTTTGGCAAGTAATGCGAGCGCAGACATCTTCTCTGACAGCTTTGGAGTTTTTAGGGCTCGTTTGATCCATCATGTTTTATCCACATAGTCATGTCATTGCTCATGTCACACTCGCTGTTCAGCTCATCTGATGGCTTTTATTGTGTTTTTTATTGTAGTTTTTTATATCCAAGTTTTTCTTTATTTTTACTTTCATATTTACTTATACATGTATTCTCACTCTTACCTTCATTCTCATATTTATACTTTTAACTGTGGCTTTTGTTTTCAGTCTGAATGAATGTTCATACTCGTGCGGTTCCCTCATACCGTTGTGTGCGGTTGTGTGTGTTGATGCATTTTATTTCCCTGACTTCACCTGTTAGTGGAGGACTTCTTTGTTGGTGATAATTACAAAGAAACAATATATTCCGTTTTTTAAGTCAATTAAAAAAATATAGAAATATAGATTTTGAAATTTAATATGCGTAATTTTTGACATTGTCAAAATTTTGAGAATCCGAGGTGGCAGTTTGATAGTGCAGTTTATTCTGAGTCCTCTCATGCAAAGAAATTGGATCTGGCTTTAAAACTGAGCTCCTTGGAGCGATTGCCGTGGTTCAATGTTTTGCGTCGAAATCGGCCGAACATGACGTCACTCTGACGTCATTTCCGGCCGACCTATGGTAACTACGAACACAATTTGACACAAGGTGTCAAATTGATGCAGCCGAAGGTACTGAAAGTTAAGCGTCGATACATCAAGCAGTTTGTATGAATAGCCCCCCAGTGGGGCGCGAGTTAATTTCGATTTAGTTTTAATTTCTAATTCATTTATAGTAAGGTGTTTGAATTAAAAAAAGAAATAGATGTGCACAATGCCTATGCTAGGCACCGTTCACTGTTGCCTGTTGAAGTTTCAAAACTAGGTGAGCTACTTTACCTCCAAACTCCAAAGCCTTGTCAATTAAAAAAGAAATAGTCCGAACCTTTTGAATGGAATGATTCACAAGCACATAGCCCCCGCTAAGCGACGCTTGTTGCGTTGACCCTGCCCTCTACCCTCCGATCGCGCAATTTCGGTTTTATGGCATAATTCGGAATCCAAAGTTAAACGTGCGCACATAGCCGCGCACGGTGCGGCTGGCGCCTATGGTTAGGTGACCTACGTTACAAAACGTCAATAAATATATATGCACCCACTCCTCCGATGATAGGTATGTGCTGACCACTGAAGCCTGTTTTTTACGCTCCGTGACGGAACCTCAATTTGTAGTCCCTCGCACAGTGAGCTCACCGCGACTTAATGACTATTTTCACCGCGAGGTGGTCTTGTTTTTGACGATTCAGCCTGTCGCGCGTCACGGAAATTCGATGCCAGAAAAGTTCAATATTATTTTATCTATTTACTGTCACTTTACCTAGCTTCTTTGCAATGCATGGGGATAGGATTGATCGAAGCCGTTTTTCAAGGTAGTATGTTTGTGGCATCGATTGTGGTTCTCGTGGGTTTACTTACTATTGTATGAAGATTTATTTATTGGTAAAGGACACGCGTTGTTTGTACGTTCCAAGTAAATACACTTACACTGGCGGATCCAGAGGGCATTTGGGGCAAATCCCCCCCCCCTCCGCAGCGCCCGAAATCGACGAAAATTTGCGTTTCTTCGAGAATGAAACGAGGTCTAAACAACTTTATTAGGAAAAGTTTGTTACTGCACAGCAGTGCGTAAGGAATCGAAATCTGATAAGTTTTGGGAATTTGGAGGATCAATTTTGGGGGTATGCCCCCTGCAGCTTCCAAGACCACCCTTCTGCTTTCCCCCCTGCCCAGTGCGATTACAAGCAAAGCCGTGGAAAACGGGATCCATCGCTTTGTCGTGCGACTGACGCTGAGTGCCGCGCTGGTTAGGTGACCCGCATTACACGAACGCCATGCGGCACAGCCTACCTATCACACGCAACGGCCGGAGTGGCCTCTCAGGCAGGTCTGCTGCTGCGGGAGTTATCTCGTGATTGCTTGAGCTTGAGGATGGTGAAAAAAGACAAAATAATAGGCATTTTGGCTGGTTATCACAAAAATGGAAAACTTGTGAAAACCCAACTTTTTGATTCCACAATTGCAGGTAATCGGCATCTGATTGCCTTCGACATTGACCATAAGGCATCTCCAGACTCTGTTGTCTGCTGCCGTGCTGATCTGTCTCCCGGTGACCGGTGTCTCCTGTTTGTACCGTGTCGCGTCACGGTTTGACACGGCCGACCAACCAGCGGCACTGTTTGGCGTCTCCCCGGAGACCTGGGCGGCGGCGGCGGCGGCAGCGGCGGCGGCGGCGCAGGTCGCGGGGACGGCGCCAGACCGCCGCCGGCACCGCGCGATGACGCCCGCGCGGCGCTCGCCGTCCGCGCTGATGACGATGGCGCCGCTGGTACTGGTCGCCCTCCTGATCCTCGGCGTGACGCTGCCTCACGGTGAGCAACATTTGAGATTTTAGTATGAAAATAATAATTTATCCGAGCTACATCCACGGATAAATCTACTTTGCATACAAGTAACCCGACATTTGCTTCCTCCGGAGTGTTGATAAATTGTTTAACTGTAGGATTGAGCTTCAAGAGAAGTTTTATTTTTCTGAATCTGAGGTTAATGTCACCTTACTTTTGAACTGACTTCATTTGTGAATCGTTATATGTGGTCCGACGTCTTAGTCTTTGTACGATTGAGTTAATTTATTCGAAACTGTTGAGAATACGCAGTTCAGAGTTGTAACTGTCCCTGTTGGTCTGCCGCAGTCAATGGCGAATGCTCCTTCAACTTCAATGACTGCATGGAGCTTTACCAGCTGGAAATAAATAACAGCGACATTTATATTGTCGGCAGCGACACTGTCTTCAACAGGGTAAGTAGGCATAGTCTTTGCATTAGTAACAACATTTATTATTCATTGCATTTCGTTATTTCTGTTCCTACACTCGTGTGATGTGAGCCGGGGGTTAGTGCTTTTTTATTACCATATTGTAATAAGCGACCACAGTGTTATTTAGCGCACTCATATGATATAGATACTAGATAGGTATAACCTGCTATAAAAATTTATGACTTCTGTTTTCTTGATTGTTCAGTACCTAGGTAAATCTTATTCTCCGTCATTCTATTAATCTCAAAACTCAGTGTCCCTTGCTTTCATTCATTGCACTTGCAGGCAAAAATTACATTCTCAGCTGGTCATTAAAGCGTAAGCCATTTACTATACATAGGTACAGACTACATACGCTGTTCAGAGCAGCTTTCAGCAATAGCACTTCTCACGACGGAACAATGGACTGTAGGCATTAAATCCGATGGGTACCTGAACCCGAGAAATTTTAGTAGTCTTTTAATAAAGGGGAGGGTTGCTTCCATCTTTCGAATGTTGCTTTGGTTCTTTGCCTTCAACTTCAATCAAATAGGTACCCAATGTTACATCGTGAAAAGGGCTAATAATTTCGGCATCTGCATCCAAATAGCCACATCCTGCGTATCATATCCCACCGTTCCGACTATGTTCGTTTTACGTTTCCGTTCGTTTTACGCCGCAGGTGTACTGTTACAACAACGCCACAGCCTCTGAGGGAGGCGGTTGGACCGGCGTGCTGTGGCAAAATCAGACCGGCCTCGAGACATCCTGGGACACCGCCACGGACGCCACCGGCTCCGGCTCTCTGTACGGAAACTTCTGGATAGGTGAGCGACAGGAGGACGATATGCATACCTACATAGGTGAGCGACAGGAGGACGATATGCATACATAGGTGAGCGACAGGGGGGCGATATACATAGGTGAGCGACACAGAAGGGGGACGATATACATATGTGAGCGACACAGAAGGGGGACGATATACATATATGAGCGACACAGCAGGGGGACGATGTACATAGGTGAGCGACACAGAAGGGGGCGATATACATATGTGAGCGACACAGAAAGGGGACGATGTACATAGGTGAGCGGCACAGAAGGGGGACGATATAGGTGAGCGACACAGAAGGGGGACGATATACATATGTGAGCGACACAGAAGGGGGACGATATACATATATGAGCGACACAGAAGGGGGCGATATACATATGTGAGCGACACAGAAAGGGGACGATGTACATAGGTGAGCGACACAGAAGGGGGACGATATAGGTGAGCGACACAGAAGGGGGACGATATACATATGTGAGCGACACAGAAGGGGGACGATAAAGGTGAGCGACACAAAAAGGGGATGGTATACATATGTGAGCGACACAGAAGGGGGACGATATAGGTGAGCGACACAGAAGGGGGACGACATACATATGTGAGCGATGCAGAAGGGGGACGATATACATATATGAGCCACACAGAAGGGGGATGATACACATAGGTGAGCGACACAGAAGGTGACGATATACACATGTGAGCGACACAGAAGGGGGACGATATAGGTGAGCGACACATAAGGGGACGATATACATAGGTGAGCGACACAGAAGGGGGACGATATACATAGGTGAGCGACACAGACGGAGGACGATATAGGTGAGCGGGGCAGGCGGTGGACATTATGATAGGTGAGCGGGGCAGATGGTGGACGATATACGAGTAGGTGAGCGGGACAGGCGACGGACTTTATACCTAGGTGAGCGGGACACACGGTGGATGATGTAATGATGATAGTTGATGGACGACAGACAATGGACCATATAGTTATGTGAGCGAAATAGGGGAAAGTGATATAGGTGAGTGGTACAAGACGGTGAACAGCATTAGGCGAGCGGTACAGACGATGGGTGAAAGTATTTCAGCAAATTGAATTATTGTGTATATACAAACAGTTTTTGCTTTCGTCTGTGTGTCTCATATATACCTATTATTTTTATAATTTTTTTTGTGTGTGCAGTGTTAGTAAATACGTACATGCCGTAGAGCTAACCAACAGGCGCTGCATTTTCTCGGAATGATTGTTGAAGGTCTGAAACTCGTCCGTTTCCAGGCACCACGGCCCTGGCGCAGATGACTGATGTCAACATGACACTAGTGATCAGAGCCAATGACACACAGGGAAACTGGAAAGTCGGTCTGTTCGAGTTGTTCCGAATTGAAGGAGTAACTTTGTCGTTATCCATGACGTACAAAGACGGCAATATCGGTAAGCATGACGACTACATTGTGCGAATTGACATGGTTTCGCTTTTGAAGTGACTTGCCTCATAACCCCTATTATGGGCTTTAGGCTCCAGGCTAATTCTTAGCCCTTGGTACCTTTAATTGTTTGTGCTATCATCGGTCTTCCATAGACCTATGAATATTTCATTTAATTTTCAATAAAAAATCATGATAAAGACATTCCGAGGTCCAATTAAAATGCTTATTAATATTGTGAGAAGTCGTACAGGTCGGATCAAACAATGTATTTTCGTTTATTATGCCTATATCTCAAGCTTAACGAACAATCTTCCTAAGCTTTACTAAGAAAGTGATCCGATGCTTAGATCACGGTGCAGTTCAATTGTTGCCTTTTTCGTTGTTACTGAGTGGTAAAGGCATGACCCATTTTAAAAGCGATTCATTGATAAAAGAAACGACTAAAAATTATTAACTTATGCATGACCTATGTTTAGGCCAACTTCTAACAGACCATACATTGTCATTCCATTGAATCATATGAAGAGCATAGTCATAACTCAAGAATCATAATCAAAATGTACTCGGCGATTTGGTTGGGCAGGTCTTGAGAAGAGCGTGTACGACGGAGTTCGGATGACCGGCCCCTGTCTCGGCTACTGGTGGCTCCCCGAGTGTGAGCCGGTGCAGGTAAGCGTCTGACGCACAAACCGTTTCACGACGGCCATCTGGTACACATTTGGTGCACATCTGGTGCAGATCAGGTGCAGATTTGGTCAAATCAGGTTCAGTGTGTCTCTTAGCAGCTATCAGCTAGGGTTGCACTATTTGCTTATATGCCTGCTTTGTCATATTATCAGAGAGTATCATCGATTAAAACACTGAAATAAATTATAAAATAAAGATATTTGCTGTAAAAGAGATTAGGTGCAGATTTGGTCAAATTAGGTGCACTCGCCGGATAGCCCGTCGTGAAAACGGCTACAGCCGCTCATGGCCCCTTTATTAGCTCCCAAAGTGGGACCGAAACCAGACCCATGAGACATGCCCGACTGACTAATCGACACTTTCGCAAATCGCAATACCAAACACGAGATGGGTTTGGTGGTAAAGCAGGTATCATTTGCGCTCAAAATTTAGCTCCGATCGACGTCCTCAATACGGACGCAGACAATTATCTGTCACTATATTACTGGCAAGGAGGTCGGATTTATCATTCATTATTTCGTGCCCCACAATGGATTCGGTTTTTCATGCCGTACTGATCAGGATTCTTGAGACACTGAAAAATTACTAACTTTGCGCTGTTTCAGACAACGGATGACGCTGCAGGGACAAGCACGACCGCGCCGTTGAGTTCAGTGGAAATGAGCATACGCCCGACTGTTAACGATAGCCGTAAGTTAAACCCAAAATGCTACAAAAATGCTAAGAAATAATTTGAAGTGTTAAATGTCTTAAGAAACACGTTAACAGTTTCAATAGTTCGTTATCATTAGGTTAATGTTTTTATTGTCTGGATCATAGACCACTATATGTACCTACATATCATAGACACTAGACAGATATATAGTGGTCTATGCCTAGATTTATATTAAGAAATGCGTAAGTTTTTAACAATGCTGCAGATGACATTTAACATTTCATGGCCATCGCAAATACACATGCATTCTTATGCCCAGTTTCCAAGTCATCACATGCGACCCCGATGCTGTTCTGAAACCTGTTGAGCTGTGATGACACCGCGACATAGGTACGGCGAATGGCGTCCAGCCGACTTGTGACTGAACCGAGTCTCATTCCTCCAACAGAGCTGGCCTGTCCACCGCTGCACCCTTTCCCCGCCGACGCAGCGAGCAGCCTGAACATGACGGTGCGCTACAGTCGATACTGGCGCGGCCCGGGCGGCACGGTGGAGGTGGCCTGCAGCAACCCCGGCGAGATTCTCCTGTGGAACACACAGCAGGCTAATCTGGTCAGAGGGAGGGAAAAGGGGGGAGGGCAATGAAGAGGGTTTTTTTTTCTTTCTATGGTTACTCCTTTGACGGCCGTATTGCGTCCTAAGCTCTTATCCCTCGGTGTTTATCTCGACAGGCTCGCGCTTCTAATTTGTAATACATGAATGAAACTGGGTCTGAAAATGCAAGTTTATAATTTCGTCGCTTGAGTTTTTGATGGATTTCCAAAACCACTATTTATCGTCATTAATCGATATTCGATAGGTATTTTGTCGACAAAGGCTCACTGTGCACTGAGCATGCATGTGTCAAAGTGTTTTGTTAAAGTAGCATGATAACGTGTAGTTATTAATGAGATTTTTGCTTCACCGTATGTTTAAACAAAGGGTTCAAACTGGACCACATTCGCACACCGTCGGCCCCTTTGTCCATGTTTTAGCTCATGTCTGGTGAAGATGCGAGCACAGTGCCGAACAGTCAAATATTTACCTGTAAGCTGGCCTCTGGCACCCACGCCTGGGAACCGAGCGTGACAGAGGCGCTCGACGGCGGGCCCCGCTGCATCGGTGAGAGATTGATAATGCACTACACCCAACCAGTCATTCTTTATCAATGGCAATGACTTTATCCAGAACAGGAATATAAACTATGATATTTTGTTTCGTTATTTCGCTGTTATATAAACTAAAGACCTTTTCACTTGTGGCATTCACGTGACGGGATTACTATTTAATGATTTGACTAGCAGGTAAACTTGGTGTCTTTGCATGTGCCGAAGTCTATCGCATTTCAATTTTATCACCAGCATAACGTCTACGACCACACCGTTTTCAGTGCCTTGCGATGCGGGCTACGGCTCAAACCTAGAATCTGGCGACCGGCAAGCCTGTCTGAAATTCGTCGCCATCCAGGAGGCGACCAGCCTGCAGAAGGCGTGGGAGGTGTGTCTGCGCGAGGGCGCCTCTCTGGCTAACCCCTTCCTCACCAACAGCACGCTACAGACCTTTCGGCAGGTGGCCGCCCAGCAGAGCGTCTTCACCAGCGTCGATAGACGGTCAGTGTTGAAACACGTCGATAGACGGTCACTGGCAAAACATGGCGTAATTCACGGAATTACGTGCCCTCTTACTACCAGTTTTTTACCTTTTCCAGCCAGTGAGTGGCACGTCCATGACTTCCTTCTTATTATCCGACTTTATATGAAAGAAGACTGGCAATTTGTTAAATAAAATACGCAAGTATAAAAAAAATACTAGGATGAATGTAAGGAACGTCTTGGTACGGGCTGCAAAATGCGTAGAAAAGAAGGAAGCACAATTTGACCCAATACATTACATTTACCTCCATCAAACACTTGGACAACACCGCCTTTGTCTGTTCTAGGAACGGTATTGTGGCTGCCGGACTCGTCAACGACACTCTAATCCCGACCTCTGCGACCGGTACAAACGACTGCCTCTTCTTCGCCGGCGGCGAGTTCGTCTCTCAGCCCTGTTTTCCGATTGAGCCGGTCGCCACCACGGGAGTCGTCTGCCAAAAGCCAAGTCAGTAGGAGCGAGTTTAATACCTAATTGGCGAAGAGTTGTTGATGGTAAAGTGGAAGTTTTGAAGTAAGCATGCAGTAGAGCCGCCTCACGCAAATAGTCCACGTAGTTTAAAAGGTCTACAAAGACCACATGGTTAGTGTCAAATTTTCGCTTGTCTTTTCCGGCACGAGCTGCTCAAATTCCCCTTACACTTAGTCTCCTCCGCCCCCCCCCCCCCGCTTTGCTGCCAACAGGACGGTGCCCGCCCAACTTTGTCCTCCACGACGTCTGGGGCTGCTACGCTACCATTGTGGTGACGAAAGACACCGCACCCATGACGCCTGAGGATGCCAGTCGTCAATGTGCCACCGAGTTGGGTGCAGCGCTGCCGCCGGCCACTGGCGGCGAGGGGCTGACTATGCCCTATATTAGCACCGTGAACCGACGGTATGTGCAGGTGCTGAAAGACACGTATTTGATTGTTGGTCGGTGCGTCTGAGCTCAGCTATCGAGCGAGTTTTAGCACAAATAGGTATTAGGTAGGTATGCATTTTTACCTGATGCCAAAAACGGAATAGCTGAAAATCAAATCATCCAATTTCCGATGGTATACATCTTCCTAATCCATTTTTGACATTTGGTACAGCTGTGTGCCTACCTACACTTTGAAATGCAGTCGCTCCAGCGTTTTCCCATCCACCACCTGACTGCCGACATGTCCCGTTCTTCGGCCCCGGCAGTGCCGACAACGTCACCTGGCGCGACTCTGACGGCACTACCGTGCAGGAGATTCAGCTGGCAACCGACGATGACGTCACCAAACAGTGTCTGCTGGTCAGCCCGACGACGTCCGTGGGCGAGACGGCGGCCGTCGCGTGCGACGCCGCTCTGGAGATCACCGCAATCGGACCGTCAGTGCTCTGCGTCTATCCCAGGCGCACGGGTACGTGATGGAGTAGCGGTGGTGAATTCGGTTATATGGGTGCGAATCAAACGTGCGAAAACTATTTAACGATATGTTGTGACATCCCAGCCGGAAGCAGGTTCGTAAGTAACTGCTAACTGTACGCACCTCTGTGCACTGGGTCGTAGTGCAAACGGTATTAATTAAAAACATTGGGTCTTAATGGTGTTGATAAATGTTTAATTGTTTATCATTCCTACCTTTATCGACCCCTTCCATCCCCCTGCGCACACTTCGTCTTGAGCAGACTGCTACTGACCTTCTCTATAGCTAGACTGCAACTGTCGAGTGTCGACTATCCCTCCCCACCTCCTCTAACCAAACTGCTTCTAACCCCCTCCCTCTCTGATCAGACTGCTTCTAACCCCTCTCTCCTCTGACCACACAGCTTCTAACTCCCTCCCCCTCTGACCAGACAGCTTCTAACCCCTCTCCCTCTCTAACCAGGCAGCTTCTAACCCCTTTCCCCCTCTGAGCAGACTGCTACTCGAATCCCGTGCTACCGGCGGGCACCACGGCTCCTCAGAGCCTCGCTCTGAACACGACAGTCGACGCCAGCTGTACAGCCGGTCTGATGTTCAACGTGACCAAACAGTCAGCGGCCGTGGTGACCTGTCACGGCGCCCTGGGCAACTGGCTGCCCGCAAAGCTGGGGGAGTGTGTGACTAGTGAGTGACATGCAGGGCGCAGTGAGTGACACAGGGTGCACGGGTGAGGTGCGGGTGGTTGCAACAGGACCAACGGGGCCCGATTAGTAAAGTGGCGCATTGTGGTATGTGTGACTCTTGATAGCATTGTGGCATGGCAGCTAATGAATTTAACCCGCGAGTTGCTGGGGGGGGGGCGTTAAACGCCCCCACTTTTTTCGCTGGGCCATAGCATAAAAACGGCGCGCCGCAGGCGCGCCAAATTTTGGGTACCTGTAGGGAATTGATTGAAGTCTGTTGTGACAAAGTTTCAAAAAAATCGGTCGGAAAATTTTTGAGATATCGAGGTTTTAGTGACGTCATGATTTCTGAGTTTTCGACCAAAAACGGCATATGTTCAAAAAATCATATAAAATCACAGAATAGACATACAGACATGCCGTAAACGCCATTAGACTGCCAATACCATGATCAATCAAATGGCTATCTTCGATTATTGATTATCGTCCCGCATTTTCCATAATCTTGAACTGAATCTTGGCAATTTCTCGTGATTGCTTCACGACCATGATACATGCATTTCTTAAATTGAACTTTTTGAGCCAAACACGTACACATATGATAAAATGAATGTCACCATCGTGTTCTACGCCCCAAATTACCTATAAAACATGTGTCACAGGCTGCGAATATCAGTTTTGATTTTCGGGGATATGTGCCTACCCGGTTGACCTGACCTTGACCCTGACCTATGCTTGACTGACCCCTACATGGAGCTGACACTCTTGTAGGCCTTATATGATGGATTGTGCACCGTTTTGACAGAGTTTATGACGAGAGGCGCCCTTTGCGAAGTCCTGAAGTCCATGCTACTGAAAGCCCGATTTCAGGTGTTTGACCTGACCTTGACCCGACCTGTGACCTCAAAATTCAATTTTTAAGTACTCATCTGAAGCGTCTCGTCGCGTTCTTTCGTTTGCCGCCTCGTGCGTTTCGCTGCGCCTATTGGTTCTCGAGTTATCGGCTGGGGGCGTTTAACGCCCCCCCCCCCCCCAGCAAACGGTGGGTGGCGAAATACCCCAGCAACTGCCGGGTTAAATATATGCATGGGAACCGCACCACTTCATGGTGGCTGTAAGTGAAGTTGGAATGAAATTGGACTTACGCAAACTTTATAAACTCACCATTATGACATTATTAATCTGCTTCATTCGTTGATAGATATCTCAGCTCTTATCGGAAGCAATTTATTTTATTTACTTTTAAGCAGGATATTTAAGTAATTTGAGCAATATCTTTTCTTCGATTAAATCAATTTTGGTCAGGAGAGCTCACTCTCCTGCATTCTCCCCAAACCCTCTTTCCCTCACATCCTTTCACGGAGTTTCATTCCACTCATTTTTCAGAGTGCGGCTCTCCACCGGCCGCCCCGGCCAACTCTGTCAGGACCCCTGTCGAGGCGAGCAATCAGACCTCGTACACGTATACGTGCGCAGCCGGTCTGTTGACACCCGATGGTGCACCCGAGTCGACCATTGCCTGCCAGGACACGGGCCTGTACGAACCTCTTCTGCCGGCCAACTGCACACGTGAGCGAGCCAGAGACGGGATGTGGGTCGTGGCAATTGGGGGTAGAACGGGAAACTAGGGAAGCAGGGATGTTTCTAGTGCTTATTACGCATATTTCGTTCTTGAAGTGTATATTTGTGCCACTTCGCTCGTATTCGGCAAAGCTACTTCTTTACCACCTACATAAAACATAGTTAGGCAGCCGTTCCAAGCAAAGACTTGCCAAATTACGCTACTTCAACCTCAAACCACCTCATTCCACCTCGAATCACCCATCCGTTTCCTCCCAAACGGCGTCATTGTCACTGTGTTGGACGCGAGTTCCCTGTTTACGACGCCAGTTTTCTGCGTACACGCCCCTTTCCCTGTGTATAACGCCCCTCCGCGGCTGACGCGTCTCCCCACCCGACCCCCAGAGTGTGCCGGCTTCCCCTCCCTCGACGAGACGCTGGTGCTGGCCGAGACGCCGACAGGCGGCTCTCAGGGCCAGACTGTGACGGTTACCTGTTCAGCCAACATGACCACGGCTGAGGGTCAGACCAGCCAGACGGTCACCTGCGGCCCCACCGGGTGGACACCGGCCGTCCTTAGCCCGTGTAACGGTCAGTGGGTGCTGGCGGCGGGGTACGGTCGTCAGGCATTTCAGTGCAAGAAAATCAGCGTGGTCATTATCGATAGTTTGCTGAACCGTTGCAGCTGTATAGTTATAAGTGATTTACAGTGCGACATCAGTTGATAATCGAATTTAAAGACTCACAAGGCTGCTCCGAATCCAATGCTAAATGGAGCCCTGTTGATATTGCTTCTTTTTAGGCTACGACGAGCGTCAAAATATGATCATTTATAGCACCAGGTACGGTCCCGATAGTCAAATACCAACTCCCGATAATGTATATGACTTACTTGTCCAAAGTAAGCATTCCCGTATCGTCCGACAGTATGTGTCAACCTGCCTTCCGTGGACAACACTTCAGTCACGGTACAGATGCCGCCTGCCAGCACTCTGGGTAACGTCATCATCTACAGCTGTCCGGCCGGCAAGGCCTTCGAAACGGGCAACAGGATCACCAGCGCCGTCTGCATGCCCGACGGCTGGTTCTCCTGCCACACCTTCCACAACTGCTCCAGTGAGTGAAGAATACTGTTTTTTTTTTTGCCCGAATGGATGAATCGCTAAGCGCTGCTCCGCTAAGACCAACATTTATTTGGTCTAATCCTGGTAAATTTGATGGCATTGGATTTTCCTTTAGCAAAATATGAAAAAATGACTCAACTACAGAACCTCGATGATCCCGTCGCCTGAGCGCTGGATGCCATATTTTTATTGGCGCAATTCACATTCCTTCTGGGCTAATAAAGTCTAGGGCGACAAAAATCCATGCAGTCATTGCCCATTGGCAACAACACTCGACCGATATACCACCAAATCTGGACCTATTGACCTACGGTAGAGAGTCCGACCTCCGACCTGACCTGACCTAACCTTTTTGCGTGTGTCAGTGTGCGTGGCAGAGCCCCCGGCGCCACTTGCCAACATGAACCGAACATGGAGCGCCTCGAACCAGACTGCCAACTACACCTGCATCGCTCCGCTGTCCCTGGACGGAGAGAACGCCACCCAGACTCTGGGCTGTGAGCTGCAGGGATGGGAGAGCTCGCTCCTACCCTGCGACAGTGAGTCAATCACGGGGACAGACTAGTCTGGCCTGTGGCTCGTCGGTGACAGTGGAGGACAGAAGGAGCTGTTCGGAAATAGACTTGTGGCAAAAAATGACAATATGCGTGTTATGAAAGACATTTGATTTTTATCTTGATCTTTTGGACTTGTCTTTTTAACCAAAGGTGTGTGGTCATTTATTAGAAGCATTGCCGCTTTTTAGCTAAGAGCAATGTATATTTGTTTTATCGATTAGACGTAAGGACATAAACTATCTGCAATGCTTTAATATTTGCATCAATGAATTACGCTACCTCTACAGAGTGGCATACGAAATGCCAGAGACAGTGCAACACAACCCAAGCAAATCACCCCGTCTAATAACTCCCTTCCCACCGCCGTTCCCCAGAGTGCCCTGAACCCAGTGCCAACGTCACTGGCTACACAGTCACCTGGGAGGGCGTGCTGCTCGACAACAGCACCCTGACCATGACCTGCCCGGCCGGCAAGCTGCACAGCAACCTCACGGATGTCCAGGTGTTCCCGTGTACCGCGGACGGGTGGCAAGCCGACAGCCCTCTGCCCTGTGATCGTGAGTATAGGATTCAGACAGCCTGCTGCCCTGTGACAGCAATTAGAAGGGATTTGAGACAGCCTGCTGCCCTGTGACAGTGAGTCCGAGTAGTTATACATAATCAGGATTTGAGATAGCCCGCTTCCCTGTACTCGTTAGGCGGGATTTGAGACAGCCCGCAGAGGTGTGACAGTGAAAATAGACGAAAAGTGGGAACTGTATTGCAGTATGCTCGTGAATAGGTGGGTCGTGAGGGGGACAATCCGGTTCACTACGACACTAATTTTTCACGCATATTGCCGACTACCTGGCCGGTGGATAAATACATGTCCTGAGGGCATTCTAAAACTAAACACGATCTAAGCAAGACAGCTCTGTCCCCATCCTTGAACAAGTGAGCAGACGAAAGCCTCACCATAGACGGGTGCCATATCCCTCTTAAGTTCCCCTTCCCATCAAATCTTCAATCCCTAGCCCAGTAACACCCACTAAATCACGTCCCGCCCGCTCGCTGCCGCGCTCTGCAGGATGCGTCGCTCCCGTGGCCAGCCCGGAGTCGAACGCGGTGCCCGTGTCCACGGAGCCTGGGGTCCAGGAGGGCAGCACCGTGACGTTCAACTGTACGGACGGCCTGGCCACCGAGGAGGGACGGACCACCTTCACAGAGACGTGCCAGCCGGCAGGATGGAGCGTCACAACTAATTGCTCCCGTGAGTAGGGTGACACGGGGCCCACACAGCTTCGATAAACTATGTGCTTGTGAATATTGCTGGTACACTGCGTCTAGTACACTGCGTCTAGTACACTCTAGTACACTGCAAAGGTAGTGTATGTACTTATTCCACGCAATGCGCAATGCGTAAAAAAGGAAAAGTACACAGTTGCACTACATGTTAACTCCTCAGCGACTTTAGTATTTGGTAATGCTTAGATATTGGTGAATTGTGAAACGTCACTTTTATGTTTTATGTGAAAAGCCAACAAACAGCTATGCTATTTTCTGGAAGTGATTGCCTAGAATAAATCATAATTGACTGTCATAGTTGACACTGACAGTCATAGTTGACTGTCAGCATGTGCACAGGAATTCAGAAAAAAATAATGGTACTCTTTGGATATCACTCCCCCCCCCCTTTACCCCGCCGCAGACTGCCAGGGTGACCCGCCGGCCCAAAACCTCTCAGCCTCTCGGGATTGGTCTGGTGACCGGGCCATTGGTGCCGTGGCCAACTACACGTGCACCAGTGGTGTCCAGGCACTGGTGACGTGCGGAGCCGCCGGCTGGGACAGCGCCGCCGACCCCTGCGACACGATGCCCAGTCAGTGCCCAGGGGTGTGTGGGATGGCAGCATTTTACCTACCTACAGATGATCATCATCATTCTGGATACTATAGAATGCTAGAAACCGTCTTCCTTTCGTTCTTATAAAGCTTGTTAAAAGCTTGAGACAAATTTCTAGAAGATAATTTGATCAACAGCCTACAAATGACAGGAACTGCTTTCCTCCATAGTGACAGCGGCTTTGGCTTAGCGTTAAACATTCCCGGATCATCTGATAATTGAATTTTCACCGAGCTCTCCATCCCATCAGTGGTTTAGAGATCCGATTGCGATAACGTTTCATCTCCCCTCCCTGTCTCCACAGTGCACTGCTCCGACCCGCCGGTGGACACATACAACGGCACAGCTCCTGAGGACACCGGTAAGGGCACCGAGCCGAACCGGACAGCCACCTACCGGTGTCTGAACGGGGTGACGACGGTGCTGCGCTGTCTGGAGGACGGCACCTGGAGTACCGATCAGACACCCTGCGCCGCCGCCGTCAGTGAGTGACGAGAGATGCCTACCTTAGTCATAGCGATACAGTGATAATTCAGCTAAAGCGTGCGTGATACCTCAGTTACAGCGGCTCTGATACCTCAGTTGTAACGAGAGTGATACCTCAGTTATAGCGAGAGTGATACCTCAGTCAGTGATGCCTCAATTACAACGACAGTGATGTCTCGCTCGTGCTGTCAACGTACGAAAATAGAACGGCTTGAGATGAAGCAGCTACAAACGTGAGCGAAGTGGTCGGTTCACGTGTGATATTCGTTGCCATGTACATAGAGTCCGTTGTGCTGTACAAATATATGTTACTCAGTAGGTTCCCCAGTCTGTTTCCACCCATTCAACGATAAAAAGCCTACAGCGTCAAAGTAGCGGAACATCTTTACCGACAATGACTCACCGCCCGTGTCCCTCAGATATGTGCCCTGCTGCCCCGGCCGCGCCGGAGGGTACGAATGTGACCGACTACGGCCAGTTCGCCTCCGGCCAGAGGAACGCCACCTACAGCTGCGAGAACGGCACCGAGGCGGTGGTCTTCTGCCAGAACGGCTCCTGGACCGCCGGAGCGACGCCCTGTCAGCCAGGTATGATGGAGTGACGGACGCGGTGAGGTAAGATGCAGAGGAGAGTGGTGAACCCAGATTGTTGGTCTTGTTTTGTAGTGGAGGGGAGATGTGATAAGTTTTATGGGTTGAATGAGAGAGGTCCGAGCCAATTAGTATTTTTGTACTCACAATCATAAAATCCTGCCGTTATTCATGTTTTTAAATTGTCATTCGATTCAACCTACAATATTATCCTAATTATAAAAAACATGATGCGATTTTATTTTCAGTTTACCATGCTCTTGGACTCAGCTCGATGTCGCTCACTAACGACATAAGTTGGTCTGCACCACCCCCACCCCTCTCCTCTTTCCCTAGGCTACCCGGTGGCTCCTCCGGCCGCTCCGCCGGGGGTGTTCGTCACCGACTCGGGGCCCGTGACCGATGAGAACGGCACCGTCACCTACACCCTCACCTACGACTGCGGGATCGGCGTCACAGAGCTGGTCTGGAAGGATGGAGAGTGGACGCCCGAGAACGCAGTGCCCTGCGCTGATCTCAGCAGTGAGTGAAGGGTAGGGGAGGGGGAGGATTTAAGAGCGAAAACGAGGAGAAATTTGTGACTGGATAACTAACTGGGTCCCGGGCTAATTTGAACATCTACCTACCAATCAGACCTAATAAATGTACTGCATCGATTTACAAACATTTCGATGATTTTTATCTCAGAATATCAAATTGCCACTTCCAAACCGATACATACACGGATATCGCTTCAGCCTTGCTTTCTTACAGTGTTCTCCCCGAACTGACCGCCGCTCCCCGTATCCGTCAGACGCGTGTCCTAGCCTGAACGCCAGCGCCGACGGAGTGCCGTACACGGACACGGGGCCGTACGCAGAGGGAGTCCGTAACGCCACCTACAGCTGCGGCGGCGCGGGCCTGGCGGACACCTTCCTCTGTCTGAACGGCACGTGGAGCCCGGAGGGCCTGGCTCCCTGCGATGGTAAGTCGTTTCCGAGCGGGCCAGACGGGAGGGGTGATAGGTAGGAGAGAGTTTCAATAAGGAGCGCTTGAGGATGGCATTTACTAGATTCAAGTTAGAATGGCCGAGGAAAACCTTGCGGAACTCATTGAAGTATTTTCAAATAATCGTATTTGACCTTGTTTTGATGGTAATGAACGCCAGAGAGGGTACAAAAGTAGGCGTTTAAATCAAGGCTGCCAACTTACGAAATGTAGGTATTAGTTAATGATCATGCTTGCTTTTTTGTATATGTTTTAAGTAAACAGAGTTACGTTCAATGAATAGCGCAGCCTTACCACCCTGAACCCTCAGTCATGTTTGAGTAATAGTTTTTCAACTGTACGATGTCTCACGTTTCTCCTCTCCTAAGAATGGATGTGAAGGATGGTGCGCGAATGGTGTGTGAATGAGCGTTGAACGTGGATGAGTGTCGATGAGTAGAGTTTGTGCGATGGTAATGCAGTGCCCGAGTTCGTACATGCAATATGTATGTATGCTTTACGTGTTTCTGACTTATTGGTTTGGACGTCAGTCTGAGTCGATAAGCATAACATTAACGCTAAAATATTGTTGTAACTGTAATAGGCAATCGATTGTAACTGTGATATATGACTATGAGAATTGGAAACTTTGTCGTAAAACACTTTGGACTAGAACCATCGGAAAAAGCAAGTTTTTATTGTTTTCAAAGTAATTTTAAGGGTATTTATGATAAAAAGTAACTTATATCGCGTTCTAATCCTGTTTAACGCTGCGACGAGTTTATCAGCTGCCTGGAACGGATCAGACCAGGTAAGTCTATTTGAGTGACATAACGGCAATATCTTTTTATGCAAATGCATACGACACTCGAGGACTTAAGCTCAAAGGAAACTCAAAACAGTAAATATAACTCGTGAAAATATAAGCTGCACGTCTGCAATTTATAAACCGTTCTATTGAAATATAAACAATGTTTCTTTTGTAATTGGCCACTTATGTCGCTTATGTCATTCCTGACTAATCTTACCCTTCTTTCTGGATTTAACTTTCTCAATCTGTGTATAAACTCCACGTATATTATCATTGATCATTGATCACTCTGATCCTACGTGCGCCTTTCATTTTTTTTCCCCACATGCCCTACCAGATCCTCTTCTCCAGTCCGTTTCCATCCACCCTAGAGCTGCTGAATCTTACGAGACAACGGTAGACGGTCGATCGGGGTTCGTTCTGGATCCGGCCGGGACGGGACGAAGCCCAAGCCGGAGCTGGGGAGGGCGCCCGTTCCGACTCCACGTCCGGTGGTGCCGATAGCGGCGAGCGCACATCCGGCCAAATGTCTCGTGCCGACTGGCCTGACTGTCGACCGGGCGAGCGACTGGGCGACCGACCGTTCGTGTGCCGCCGTTGTGCTCGCTGTTGTGCGGTGTTCATTGGTTTGTGTTTGTGGTGTTTATTGGTTTATTGGTTTGTGTTACTTTGGTGTGGAGCGATAGAGCCAGGTAGCAGAAAGCAAAGCAGAGCTGGGCAGACAGCTGGCCAGATAGCAGAGAATCCAGCAGTGAACCGAGTGACAGCAGGGCTACAGCACGGAGTAACAGCGAAGTGACGGCGCAGTGACGAGGAAGGAGCTCCAAGGGAAAGCTGGAACCAGCTGGTCAGCACCATGCAGAAGGAGGATATAAAGTCGGGGTTTCTGCAGGTGCCGCCCTCGACCTGGCTGCAGCTCCTGCTAAATAAGGTACGTTAGCATATGTGAGTGAAGATAGAAGCCATGCTCTGTGTCATTCGGTGGTTTGGGGTGGAAACAGTATAGTTAGTGTTGTTTATGCACTGTTTATGAGCTATAGTTAGTGTTGATTTATGCGCTAGCCGCTAAATACGATTTTGATTCACTCACTGTCTTGGCGAGAGTTCCGATAGCAGCCTTAGCATAATTTTTCATTTCGCTCATTTTTTTTGTCTTATGCTGGTCCCGAACAACAAAACATACCACGATAAGTCGGACTGGCGTATGATACTTTCCCGATCTTTTTTTGCATAATGTTTTAACATTATCTTACCATACTTTGCATGCTCTTATTTCCTCCTGCCGTCGGCTCCCCGTCTTCTGCCGGCCAGCCGTGGGTGAAGAAGCAGTGTGTGCTGTACCCCGCCAGCCACCAGGGTGTGAAGAGACTCGAGGTGTTCGATTTGGCACCCTCCCTGCGCAGGAGAGAACCAGCCGGTCTCATCATTCCCCTCGGAGACTGCGTCAAAATCGCCGAGGAGCACTTCAAGGGGAAGGACTTTGTCTTTTCGGTAGGTGGCGCAGCAGTCGAGTAGTAGGCTAGGGTAACCGGACAAAAGATCGTAAAGCAGAAGATCGTATGGCAGAAGATCGTATGGCAGAAGATCGTATGCAAAAGATCGTAATGGATAAAGATCGTACGACATAATGCTCGTATGGACAAAAGATCGTATTCGCTAAAGATCGTCAAGAAAAATGATCGTATGCCAAAAAGTCGTAATGGATAAAGATCGTACGACATAATGCTCGTATGGACAAAATATCGTATTCGCTAAAGATCGTCAAGGAAAATGATCGTACGCCAAATGATCGTATGAGATAAAGATCGTAAAGTCAAAATATGGTATTCACATGGTGCAGCCCAACTCCAGCGCATATCAATTTCTGTGTTCGCGTAGTAAGTGGCCGTCGTAAGCTCGGCCATACATTGATGTTATTTCAGAACTTAGTTGGCTCAATGGCACCTAAAAGCAACGCGTTGTATGTGTGCCGAATAATTGAATGTATGTGCTGCCGTTTTCATGTATTTGAAGTGTATACGACTAAATCCATGTTCCAGTCGGAAGGGACGTCATGCATAAGCGATAATGAAAATATATGCACTGTGTAGCAGTATTCTATCGTAACTATTCGCAGTGCTGACATTTCACTCTAATGCTTTCATAAGCTGTTATACTGAACAATGCCTTAAAAATGGGCAAAAGGTTCAAATATTTAAGCCCTTTACACACCACCTAAACCAACTCCAATGACAATAAAATTGGCAACAATTAAGCAGACATTATAAATCAAACTAGTTTAGCACCATAAACAGCTATACTTTTCTAAAACAGCTTTTCAGGCGCCTATTGTGTAGCGATAAATAGCCTTTGAATACTCAAAAGCTTTTTTTAAAGAGCTGACAATCAGCTCCACCAAAGCTCCACCAGGGCACCCCAAAGCTCCCAGGTGCACACGCACGCATGTAAAGGGGCGGATCCAGGAAAACTCCGAGGGGAGTGTCATGAATCAAAGTGGTGACCCTACCTATACCCAAAATAATTTAAAAAGGCCGTACTTTTTTGGTGGGGGCCTTTCGGCATGGGGGGCCAGTTCGCAGGTCGTGCCCCTTCCATTCAAAAATCCTGTGTGCCCATCACGGCTGGGTGTGCCCAGGCGCGCACAAAAAAAACATTGGGGCGTCACAGGCATTGGGGCGTCACAGGCATATATGCCTGTGACGCCCCAATGCTTTTTTTGTGAAAATCCACATCCATGCTCTAGCACCGAAGCCCATGGTAGTCACACTCATAATTGTGAATTTCTTAATATAATTGTGGGCATGCAAATTTTCGCAGTTGGTGGATAACATGACGTTATAAATATCCCTAGTTTTTCTACCTCGGATTTTTTATATAAGGTGACCTAAGCATGGGTGAATTTGTATAGGTATCATTGGGGGTGCTTCAGCATCCCAAATGCTAGATAGAGCACCTCCAATAAGACTTGAGCACCCCAACAGGGGCACCCCACAGGTCACAGCAGCACACGCACGTGACGGTTTTTTCGTAAAATATTTTGTGACCAACGGACTTTATGCTACAATCATTTACCTACAACATTATTCGATACGATTATTTACTTTACGAACTTAACGTTACGATCTGTTGTCGTACAATCTTTTACAACAGACGATCTTTATCTTACGATCATTTTCCTACGATCTTTTTCATACGATCCATTGCTTTACCATCTTTTGCTTACGATCTTTGGTCGTACGATCTTTTGCGACATACGATATTTATCTTACGATCATTTTCCTATGATCTTTTTCATACGATCCTGTGCTTCACGATCCTTTGCTTACGATCTTAAGTCGTACGATCTTTTGCTACATACGATCTTCATCTTACGATCATTTTCCTACGATCTTTTTCATACGATCAATTGCTTTACGATCTTTTGCTTACGATCTTTTGTCGTACGATATTTTACAACATACGATCTTTATCTTACGATCATTTTCCTACGATCTTTTTCCATACGATCTTTTGTCTTACGATCTTTTGTCACGTAATCGCTAGGGTAGTGATCTTGTGAGGATGCAAAGGTAGAGATATCTAGTGGTTGATGTGTGTCCTGTGATACGCGATGCACGTTTTCGAAACCGAATGAAGATTGCAACAGAAAAGATACAAACTTATGTTCAGGTATTGCTTACCTACATATCTGATTGCTATGTAACTGTAAGATAGATACCTAGCTACTTATGTGTGGGGCGAAAATATTCTTTCACTTCTCTATAAGCCTGCATCTACGCATGCGTGCCTGCTAAGTCCCATTTGAAGAATCTCAAGCATACTTTAGAAAAAATTATACAACTTACAACCGTTACAGCCTATCAAGAACGTAACCCAGCTCACCGACACCAGAGTAGCGTGGTACAGAAGCTGTAGTTATTATGTTTGCCGCCAGGTGGTGACTCGCGAGGGATCTCACACGTTCTCCGCTGGAAGTATACAGGAGCTGCATGATTGGGTGGATGCTCTGCAGAGGATAGCCTTCGGGAAGGCAGGGAGCGACTGTCCCAACTCGAAACTCCTCTCGGCTTCGAGAAGCCTCCCTGGTGAACAGTGTGACGATAACGTCCTGTATGGCTCCGTGGAAAATCGTAAGTGGCTTTTCATCCATCAGCGTATTTACGCTGTACACTATAAGCACAGGGCTTTGAAATAGATTTTCAATGCTAGCATACATTGAAGATAGCCTTCCACCGATACATATCAAAACTGATACTGAGCACTGGCACTGAACATATAATATTGATCATTAACTTCAGAACGTCACATGAAAGTGCAATATTCGTCCACCACAGTTGGACTTTGTGCTCATCAAACCCGTTTAAAACCAATGCTGACCTGACGTGGGTTTCTCGGCAGGCTCGACATTTCCGGTGACCGTGGAGGAGAACGAGATGACGCTGCGTCTGCGGCTGTCGGGACCTCACGTGGTGCAGGTGGCCGCCGCCTCTGTCCAGCTGCGCACAGTGGGCGGGCAGCTGCGCGCCTCCTGGCTCTTCAGCCACATCCGCCGGTACGGCCAGACCCGCGACTCCTTCGTCATGGAGGTGGGCCGCAGCAGTGAGACCGGGCCGGGGTCGTTCATCTTCCGCACGCGCGCCGCTGGAGCGCTCCAGCACGAGCTACAGCGAGTGATGGCTGAGTATGAGCACAACAGGCACAGTGCGGCGCCCGACCTGCCGACCTCTCCTCCGCCGCCGCAGCCGCCGCCGGCCGCGCCGTTCGAGTCCCACACTCTGGACCGACTTAGCTCCGGCCGCAAGGGAAAAAAGACCCCAATCGCTAAACCACCTCGGAAGACCAAGGCGACGGCGACGGCAGAAGACGTGCTTCCCAACGTCGTTCCGCTGGCCGAAAAGCAGTGGCTGCTGACACAGAGTCTGAAGATGACGTCACCTGAGCAGGAAGCGGCGCAAAGCAACGAGCTGCTGCTGGGCTCTCTGTCAGTTCCGTTCATGAACGAGCCAGAGGAGGAGATGTACTCCGAGCCGGGCGAGCGGCGCTCGGCGTGGCGCGAGCTTGGCCGAGACGTCGAGCACGTCGAGCACAGCGCGCCGGCGGACCGGTGGGACGTCGCTGTCGACGGCGACGGACTCGCCGAGCCGCTCCGACCGACACCGGTCACGGCCGGGGAGCGTAGCTCAGCTTCGTACGCCAGTCTGCAGCACATGCCGTGCTCGACCGAGGCGCCGGGGGCGCAGTACGCTCGCCTCGGGGAGCCGCTCGGGGCGTCGACCGGGGCGCCGTTGGGGGCGCCGGGGCCCGGGGCGTCGGTCAAGGCGTCGAGCGCCGAGAATCGGACCGCGGCGTGGGCGGCCGAGCAGAGCTTACGCAAGGAGGCTGCCGTGGTGGCTGCCGCTGCTGCTGCAGCCGCTGCCCCTCCCTCCGAAAAGACAACATCGAATGATGCGCCCATCTATGCGAATGTGGTGCCAGCTCCAGCGTGGCCAAGGTCCTCTCCGGGATCAGAGATCGGCTCCGGATCACAGAAGGGAGCCACGTCACACGTCATCGTCAATGACGAAATGTACACGCTCCTAGACAAGCCGCGCAAAAACGGGTCATGAGAAAAAGTAGTATGACCGACGGCCTTATAAATGCTTGCTGACAGAGTGCGACGGAAGTTTGTTTTGATAAACTGTTGCACCGTCGGAAGACAGTTCTCACAGACGAGTGTGACCAATTGTGCTCTAGCAGAAAGTTGGTACGATGCTGATATTGTTATATTATGATAGCCGGAGTTATCTGTTTTGGGGATACACTTGCGGCATATTTGCTAACGCAATGGACGGACATGTAAAAATGAGCTTACGTGTTACGCTTATGAACTCGTGCATAGATATATCCGTTCTTGTGCTTAAGCGAGCTTAAAGCCGATGAATTTATAGTTGACTGATGTCTTAACTGATTCATGTCACTAATCCCAAATCAACACTATCTTAACTAAAGCCCCGACCGACTAACTATTTACCAACACCACCTAAATATTTATAAAGTTATGCATTCAACTGCACTTCGGTCTTTATTTGAGTTCGTATGAGACATCACTGAGTCACAGTCGTGGGTTAACTCCCATCTAACGCCTCAAGGAACCCAGTTTCATTAAGAAGTTCCACGAAACATCTATGGCCTTAGTTCTTCGAAGATCTGTACCCATCATGCGACTATTAGGGTCACAACATTCATTGGTCATTGGAGAGATGATGTGGCACTTAGTTCGTGCGAAAACTACACATAAATACACATTAGCCTTAAATTGATGAGCAAATCATTACTGTGCATCTCAAAGCGTGCTTGGCTATTGGCTATCCATGTCAATAATTGACCATCGAGTGGCGTGCATTCAATTGCAAGATTTCACGATACGAACGGCAAACATTACCGTGCAAACCTGTGCACTGTGCGGTGCATGCACTGTCTGCATCTCACGTTTTCGATACATGTCAGCTGCCTGCGCTGCTGTTAAGTGGCGTCTTGAGTGGACGTTGACCCTAGCAGGACACCTGACACTTAGATGATTAAGTGTTACCGATAGATGGTCGTGTCAATAACAGTGCTCTTCGTTAATATTGTTAAGCCGTAATGATTTGACAAGTTCGTGTGTGGCCACTTTAATCGCCAACGAGGGAGCCCCGCAGTCTATCTGTCTGTCGGTCGAATGGACAGACACTGGTGCGTCGCCAATAAACGTTCGTTTCTGTATGACAGACCGCTTTGTGGGACGATTGATCGCAGGATAAGCGTCCAACCAGCCCGAGTCCTGTCCACACCTGGAGGATTTTTATCGACAGGCGATCGGGCCGATTTGCTGGAGAATGAAGCTGTTCACTGTCTTGTATGTATGCCCGATGCGACAGATAGTGTCAGAAAATAGTTGGAACGCGAATTCTTGGATTGTCGCGATTATCTGTTGGCAATTCTGAATTTAGGAACACTTGGTGACTCACAATACACTAACCGGTTAGTATCCTGTTTCAGTTTGTTGATGATTCTACTAAAATCCTTAATAGTGACCTACAGCAGCATGAGGCGACGAGACCGATGAATTTTGAAGACTGCATCTTAAAAAAAATTGATTCGTTTTTTTTTTGCTTGATATCATATTTTCGCAAGATATTTAACATCTGTGTAGCTCCACAGTATTTGCTATGTTTGGCTCATAATTGCCTAGACGACTTTGACGGGGTAGGGGAGGCGAAGGGACATATCTTACTTTCACCCTATCCATCCTTACTACCCACCGCTCCCTTCTCTGTCATCGTTCTGACTACCGTTCTCTCTCTCTCTCTCTCTCTCTCTCTCTCTCTCTCTCTCTCTCTCTCTCTCTCTCTCTCCTCTCTCTCCCTCTCTCTCTCTCCTCTCTTCCTCATTCTCCTCTTCCCCCGCTCCCCTCACGCATTGACCGCGGAGACTTCAATGCCGAGCCGTGATCACAGAAAGGTAGCCACGGCCGCTGAGCCGCCGGAGCGCGCACCACTCACGCTTCCACTCGCTAATGCCTCACCAGCAGTGGCCGCGTTTTGATGAATTTCACTTATACGGCCCGCCTAGGCGCGCTAAGCCGGCGGTAACGAGGATTTCCAGCTTGATCCTGACAGATGGCAGGACGGCGTGGAAAGTCGGCGGATCGGCAGTCGGCACACATGAAAGCACGCAGCGCTCGGACGAATTTCAAACGAATCCCGTGAGATCGGAGCTGCTGCGTGATTCTGAGCAATTAGCGGCGCTGGAGCACGTCGGACTGATGTTGGAGTGATGTTGGAGACTAATGGATGACGCCTGATGTGGGGGTGATGTTGAACTCGGTACTTAGATGGTGCTTTTGGTGCCACTAAATACTAATGCTTTCGTTGAGGAAAGTGAAATATATTTGATTTATAAAAAGTTAATTGTTTTCAAAACGGGCTTCGCTGAGGAAAACTAAATGTGAGGTATGCTTAGAAATGCACTTAGATATATGCAATGCCGGTTTATTCATTGATTTAGGCAACATTTAATTGTTTTGTTTTGGTTAATGGGTATCGGTTTTGCACTTGACTTATTGCTGCATAAACTGCGGAATGAAAGATATAAGAAGTTTTCACGACGGCCATCTGGTACACATTTGGTGCTCATCTGGTGCAGATTAGGTGCAGATTTGGTCAAATGAAGTTCAGTGTGTCTCTTAGTAGCTATCAGCTAGGGTTGCACTAATTGCTTATATGCCTGCTTTGTCATATTATCAGAGAGCATCATCGATTAAAACACTGAAATAAGTTCATAAAATGAAGATATTTGCTGTAAAAGAGATTAGGTGCAGATTTGGTCAAATTAGGTGAATTCGCCGGATAGCCCGTCGTGAAGACGGCTATTGTGACGCTCAATCTAATATAGCTGTATAGCCAATTTAATATAGAAATTATTATCAATCTAATGCAGCCAATCTAATAAAGCCAATCTAATATAGAAAATATAATATAGCCGATTCACAGAAAATAAGTGTTCTGAGTTATGGTCGGAAGATAAGAATGCACTTTGATCGTCCATGAAAATAAACAGCATTCATCAGCAGCTAGCACTTTAACCCTCGCCGGACCTATTGGTTTTCTACATACGCGCCGGCCGAGGGGGGGGGGTACGACCCCCCCTCGCCGTTTCGCCCCTGGTGGAGCTAGCGCGTCGCGGAAAAAACGAGCGTGTGCGCCGTTACGAGACGCAGAGATTGGTACCCGATTTTAAGGTCCTAGGTCAACCGGTGACCTCTGAGGTCAGGTCAAGTGCCCCAAGGTACAGTTCAGTTTTTGGTGAATAACTTCGCAAAAACGGCCGCAGAGCGCCGATTTTGGCAGCATCGTGTTCGCCTCGCTCAGGCGCGTCGAATGATATACTTTTTGTCCGGGTCAGGTCAACTTGTGGTGTCGACCTCAGGTCAAGGTCAGGTCAGCACCCCCAGGTCACGAAGTTGGTCGAAAGAGGTCATGTCACATATCATTCGATTCGGCAGGCCTTCCTGAGTCCATTGGTGGCTTTCCCGACTCGCTAGCTCAATTTGATCAAGAGTTATTGACGAAAAACTAATATGACCTTGATGACGTCATAAATGACATCACGCAAGGTCAACATTGCAAAAGTGACGCATCTAACCTTGCAAGGAGTGCATCAAATCACGATTCTGTGTGCTTGAGATAGTTGGAGATCGTTCCCGGCGCCAGAATAGCAGTTTTCATTTTTCCCCATTGACTTATAATGGTGAGGTCACAAAAATGACCTGACCTCATATGACCTTTAGGAAAAATCCGAGACATACAAGTTGTGGGACTCATAATGGATACTAGATCCTGCAAGTTTCATTTCCCTGTGACATCTCCTCTGGCAGTGAGGGCGTTGCGAAGTTGCGACATCTGAAGACCGTGCAGAGGTTCACTTATGACGTCATAGGTCAGTGACCTGACCTGACCCAAAAATGCGGTTGGTGTCAAAAGATCCGGCTTGGATCAAAGGTCAGGTATGCCAAGTTTCAGCTCTCTATCGCCAGCGTGTTCGGAGGTATCGCGAAAAAAACCCTATGGGGGGGGGCGGCACCCGCCCCCCCCCCCTCGGCCGGCGAGGGCGTTGCAGTCGAATCTCCGTATCAGTCACATGTTATGTGCAACTACAGTATCACATTTCGTACATTTTCTTAGAAGCTGCTGAGCGGTATGCAATCACTCAGTTCTACGAACCCATTTATTTATCAGCCAATGAGTCATTGGAGGTATCCACCATTTGCAGTATCCGTTGAATGATACACTGCGATATTGCACGCGCGCCACGAGGGCAGTC
This sequence comes from Amphibalanus amphitrite, assembly GCF_019059575.1. NCBI lineage: Eukaryota > Metazoa > Arthropoda > Thecostraca > Balanomorpha > Balanidae > Amphibalanus > Amphibalanus amphitrite. Next base: position 799,141 of record NW_024881680.1, read on the forward strand.
TCGGGCGTCTCGCGTATGCTGGGGGAGACCGCCGTCGGGGGAAGGGGGAGGGGTCAGTGTTTGTCCTGCTGCACGTGCCACCATCCATCTCTGGGGGGGGGGGGGGTCACAGTGCAGAGGGGGGGGGGGTGACAAAGGTGACACCTTGGCCCATTTGCCGGCTGTCGAGACGGGAATGGAGTGAGAGGTTTCACGAGCTGAGAGACGTTTGCTGTTTTAAGCAGCCTCAACCCAACGACAACGGCAAGTGAGGTCGTTAGCTTCGACAAAACAGCAAACATGCGAGACAAAGAGAGCGGATGAAACGGATTTCCTGAAATTTTAACAGCCTAGCAGAAATGATTTTGCTCTGAGAAATATGGAAATAAGTGGAATAACAGTTTTGTTTGACTTACAGATAGCCTCACAGTTAAAATGATCTGGGAGCATAATATTAGGTGTGTGAATATAATAACAGCGATTTGGTACAGGAGTGTGAAATAATTCGTTGAGCATTGATATGGGATCGAAGGTGGTCGATTCTGACCGAGTTCGGCAGCAGGCTGTTGGTTTGACATGCGGCGACTGTCGACAGGGCCGGTATACCGCTGACACTGCGCCCGTGCGCGACAGCCACTGAGCGATCGGGCGCCGCGATAACAAAATCACACTTTTTGAGCGACAAAAACGGCGCCATTGACGGATCGGCCGCGGCGCCCGAGTCGAAGGGAACAGAGAGACATGATGGATGGCTGGGTGTGATCGTGCAACGCAGGTGGCGCTTAGTCGGACCAAATATGGAGGCGGGATGTTGCTGCCACAACTCACAACTGGTGGTTTTGGCAGTGCAGCCGTCAGCTACACTCCATTCATCAAATATCGACCCAAAAACGCAACCCAGTGGAAGGTGAAAATGCTTACTGAGGCTAGTTTCCATATATAACTAGAGATGTTCTTTTTTAATCAAGCCGTCAGCGTTGGCATAAAAAGACAACAAAACACTTATGCAAAAGCGAACTGACTGCAATTATAAATGTTTGATCAAGCTGCTACCACACAAATATGCGACATAAGTTAAATAGTCAGTGACGACACTGTCCGTATACTTACAAGCTTTGAGGGTGAGACTAGCCGTTTTCACGACGGGCTATCCGGCGAATGCACCTGATTCGACCTAATTTGCACCCAATTTCTTTTACAGCAAATATCTTTATTTTATGAATTTATTTCAATGTTTTAATCGTTGATGCTCTCTGATTATATGACAAAGCAGGCATATAAGCAATTAGTGCAACCCTAGCTGATATAAGCTGCTAAGAGACACACTGAACCTGATTTGACCAGATCTACACCTAATCTGTACCAGATGTGCACCAAATGTGTACCAGATGGCCGTCTTGAAAACGGCTTCTATAAAGTGAGTGAGGCTATACGAGTAGTCACGACTGATGTCATATACTTTCGTGATTTCGGTGTTGTTTAACCAATTCCCGATCAAAATAAAAATGGCGGAAGAAAGTTTGAACGGAATCGAATGCATTTCTTTAGGGTCGGCTGTTCCGCCTTTGACATACTGCAGTACAAGCGCTAACGAACGCCTAACTAAGATTAATTACTGAACAGTGGTGCCTGAATGCCGTCAATTTACATCCTACGCCGCCGTCAAACCCAATTTCGGCCCATTGTCTTGCGGGGTACACGCGTGCAATCACAGGACTGCGGTGGTCCGCCCCGCCCGGCTCTGTGCAGAAGGGTGCGCCGATGTTCCCACTGCTGAACCTTGGCCTCAGTGCAGCCCATCTAGCTCGGCATGGACAAATCCAATTTCTGATGCATTCAACCACCGCAATAACCAGACAGTAAATGAAAAATAGTTCCGGTAAGTTCTTAGTCGAATCGAAATGAAACGGTACATCTGAGCGCGGCACGAATCACCTTTGTCTTTTCAGTATTCGTGTTGCCGCTTTCCAGCAGCCAAACGCGCTGACCGATCCTCCTTTGGAATAGCGCCGGCTGCCATCACCTCGTCTGACCTGAACACACCCAGCACGGCACCTTGACGGCGTCAATCACCTCAGACGACCTCATCCTTTGATCGGGCCGCGCTCAGCGGGCGCCGATTACCGAACTCCGACCGCTCGGACTCCGCGCCGTGAGGGGGGCGGCGCTGCAAAGCCGACAGATTCGCCACGCGACCGCGCCCGGCGCGTGGGGCACATTGAGCGGCCGAGAGGGGGAGAGGGGGTGGGGGCACTTTGCGCGATGATGTATCAATCCGGCGGCCATTGCAGCGCGGCTGCAGCCGGCAGCCTTTGATGGTGATAGATCCGCCAATAACAGGCGACTTCCTGGGTGGCACGGCGCGGCCGCCACTTCAGCCCGGCAGACCCGACCCGACCCGACGTCCCCTCATTACACACACGGCTATAAACTAACCGTGACGTCATAGTAGGACAAACGCCGCCGCTTAATTGACAGCGGTGGCAGCGCCGCAGTCGGCAGTGATTTTTCCGCACCGCGTTTGTCTCGCACGCGCCGTCGCGTCGCGGTCGCTCCCGACAGGACCGAGTAGCGCTACCGGCTTTTTGCTTGTCGCTGCCGAGGGTGGTAACGACAAGACTGGGCGGTGGGTTTCTTGTCGCTATGCGTTGGTGGTGTTTGCGGGTGCTGCGACAATGTGGGTGGTCCCCCGAGACATCCTGCTATGCTGAGGTGGATGGATCGACCCGGAAGCGGTTGATTGTTAGGAATATTTCTGGACTGCTCAAACACATAGAAAGCGGGGTACATAGAGAGCGGGTGGTTGAGTTTCCCTGTGGTTTTTAGAATTCATATTTCGTTTATTCGTTACTCTATTCTACGAATTCACGGTGGTAGATTGACCAGTGCTACCCACGCCGATCCGGCGCCACGCGCTGGCAGAGGCGGATCCAGCTCAGAGTTTTTTTTTGGGGGGGGGGGGGGGCAAACCATAACAATTTATCGATTCTTTCCATGCCTCGTCCATAGGCGTAATGTTAAAATTATGCCGTTTGGGGGTGGGCAAATGCCCATTTTGCCCCCCCCCCTGGGCCCAATCTTACCAATGCCGTGAATAGGATTTGGCAGCACTGGCCGGAGTTAACGGCACTGATATCAATGATATCCTTTTTATTTACATCCCGCTAATCTTGTCCAATGATTTTGATAGCGTGAATGCTTATGAATGTTGCCTGAACGAATGAATAAGTGAATGTGGAAGAGTTCTGAATGCTACCAAATGCCGTGAATGCGCATTCACGGCATTTGGTAAGATTGGGCCCTGGATCCGCCACTGCGCGCTGGTCCCTATATCAACGGCAAGGACCTGGTCTGATAGTTAACTCATAACTGTTCAGTGTTCATGCTACGGATCACTGAATTGGACAAAACTTCAACCTACATCGTTTTCACCGTTTGATCTAAGTTTAAATTCTACTTCCGAGACGATGCCCATACGGTCTGCCCTCATCCACCACGCGTCTAATAAGCTCGTCGAACCGGCCGGAAGGCCCGCATGCTCCCCACCTGTCTCGTTCCCAGCGTCCCCGCACAACTTCCACGCGTCTCGAGCCGTTCAGACTGAGCTCCTCGCAACTCAAACAAACTCAGCACTGCGCCAGATCGCTCCCGATTGTGCAACGGCCCCCGGCGAGACACGCACGTGATAAACGGCGACAGTCTGAGAATAGAACCGTGCATTCTCAGCCGGGAACAAAGTGTGTTGCCTGGAGTTTGGAACGAATGAGAAGACGGTTCCACTGAAAATCAGAGCCGAGCATGCATCAGCTGCGAATGAATTGTTTGATGCGGATAAAACTGCATTATATAGAACGACTGAATTTAAACTCAACATTCAGCATACAAATTACAAGGACACGAATAACGTAACAATTTTATTTTTCTTCTACGCTAATTCATAAATGCGGATTAGTGAGAACACCACAACATTTCATGAAAATCGCTTCGTTGGCATCAATACTCTCCTCCGAAATCAACAACCAAACCCATTCCAGCCCCTCAAATTCCAGTTCCTTCCCTCGAAAAGCCGGCGCCGGTCAATCCGTCGGCATTGCCATCAGTCACGACCGGCTCCTATACACTATACAGGTCATCTCTCGTCGCCCGGTGTCGGTCGAGCGGTCACTTAGACGCGCCATCGGCCGCACAAACACTGACCAGAAGGCTGGTGGCGGCACACGCACCCTTGTTTGTTTGTGCTGGACGTTGCTAAGCACTGCCACCGCTGCCGCTGCTGCTGCACCAGATGCAGCGGTGGTTGGGATGGTGATGGTGTTCTGAGTGGGAGCACCACTGAGGACTTCTTGGAAGTGTGGTGGTGCTGCAATGGCTTGGAAGATTGTGAGGGTGACACCGAAAGGAGTTGAAAGAAACGCTGCTCAGACGGCCAGGCGCTTTAATGTGTGGAACCCCAACTTGTATCGCTTTGCCCAATGCTAGAGTTAGTTTCCAGAATTGAGTCTACATGATAATAAATTATATTGCGGCGCTTCAGCAACCCAATTCTTTTTCGTTTATAAATGAACAGGTGAGGTAAGTGTAAAGTGGCTGCCACCATGCCCTCTCCACCTAACCTGTTGACAGTGTAGGAGGGGGGGGGGGAGGGGGGCTCCATCGACCCAGGCCGTCCAAACCGTGGCCGTGTCGGCCTGAACGATAATTCATCGCCTATAAGCCGGGGCGATAATGACTGCCGTGCTCGGCCGCCGCCGCCGTAAATAAGCCCTTTAATCCAATTACCCTGACCGGCGGAAAGACCTGTCGAACTAAATCCCGGCTCGCTGCGACGCCGGGCGGCTGCTGGGTGGTCGTTTCTTCCCCAGAGAGTCGGACGACGACGGAAAGAGAAACGGACTCAGACATGCAACATGACGGTTTTGGGGACGGCTGTCACGAACTTTTGGCGTCGTATGAATGAATCTGAAGCATAGGTGTTTAAAGGGACAGTATCATCGAAAAAAAAAATCCATGTATGGAGCTGATTTTTTTTTTACTAGCATTTCTTATTTTTCTGAATCAGAAAAACATAGTTTAAGGACCGAACTCGGTGAAAAATATTGCAACCACATTTCATTTTCATGATTCATTTTCATGAGCGAACCACCACTATACAAGCATGGCCGCCAGTTTGGAAGCATGCAACATTACTACAGAACTGGCGCAGATAATACATTATTGACGCTACGCTCACGCGGTCGTTCTTCTGATTGAGTTGTCCTTAGGGAGAGGTAGCCTTAGGTATTGCCTATAAAAATATAACGTGACAATTGGAGGGAGTGACAAATGGACGTGACAATTGACAATGGGAGAAAATATCACGTGACAATCACGTGATAAACGTCATACATTGGAGGGAGATTGTGATTCAAGCTGGAGGAATTCCTTTGTTGAGCCGCTAGAATCCGAAGGAAACAGCGGAAATTGCCTACGACTATTTAATGAATTTAACGGTGATGAATAAGTGCGAAAAACGTTTTGGCTTTATAAAATTTGATGAAATGACCAGGGTAAAAGTTTTATTACTGGCGGTCAATTCAAAACGGCGCAAACATTTAAACAGTGAAGATAGTGAAGCACGATTCAAAGTGTGGTACACCTTTCGTACTTTGAGCGGCGATAGCGGGATAACGGTGTGGAGCTTCGAGGATCGGTCTTCAGTTCCCGGACCAGAAAGGTGGGGCCTATGCAATGTCAAATTTCATCAAAATGGTGATACTGTCCCTTTAAATATACCTAATAAATTTTCCCGAGTCTTGTTTTATTATTAGCTTGAAAATTGTATTTACTTTTTCCTTCCGCGCATACCTTGCAATTCAATTAAAAGCTCGTCGCCAGGTTAAGGGCTTTGGATGATTATTGGACAGGCACGCCTCTTCTTACGCCTTAAGCATGTACTGATACATCATACATCATAAGCTGCAAAGTAAATTGCATCGAGTCCGGCTCAACGCACGGCATTGCTACGCTAGCGATAGAGTTGACATCGCCAATAGAGATGGCTGGCTAGGCTAGCGAAGAAGTTCGGGGGAGGAGTGGGAGGGGGCTGATGCTGGCGGCGTGGTGACTGCTGAGGCAGGGACTGGAGAGTGGAGGCGAAGGAACGCTGACTTATGAGGCCAGGAGAGCAGAGCCGCTGATGAGGTCAGTGAGCGCTGGTGTCCGCCGCTGCTGCTCTCCCGCGGCACGCCCCGCTCGGTCCAGCGCGGGTGGTGGCGCGCTGTGCTGCTCGTTTTTACGGGGTGTTTATCTGGTCCTCATAGCGGCACTGTGTGTCGGAGCTGGCGGCTGTTTTGAGCCGCAGGGTGCCGCCGGGAGCCACCGTATCTCCGGCCCGTCTGCGTGGGTTTGTGTATGTGCGTGTGTGAGAGTCTGTGTACTCTGCGGCACCGCCCTCATCAATTAGACCGCGGACGGAGGGGGCGAGCGGCACCCTTCCTCCGTCCGCCCACAGACACTCGAGCACTCCCACAGACACTCAAACACTGCCACAGACACCCAGACTGTCTCACCGACACTTAGACTGTCTCACAGACACTCAGACACTGATGCAGTGACTCGAGACACTACCGCAGACAATCGGGCACTCCCTCAGACACTCGGACACTGCCACAGACACTCAGACACTGCCGCAGACACTCTGAACAGACACTCTCACAGACACTGAGACACATGGGCTCGGGTTAATTAATACACAACACTGCTGCTCAGTCACAGGCGAAACATCAAGGGGGATCGAAATATAGTTAATACACACTTTTACCAGTTACGGTATTGGAAATGGTCAAGCTTCTTCAGGTACAGTCCACAGCAGAAGTAATGTGTGGCTTCAGTCATGGGTATGTTCTGCTTCTGAAGCCTAGGAACGATCAGCCAGACTGCAACGAGACTTTAAATGTAGCTTACATATATCTTCACCCTTGCAGCTACAACTTTATCTATTGACGTCTTCTTTTCAATCAGTCCCCGCATTTAAAAATCGTCGGTCAAAGCCATCCGTTGAGATTGGTAAAACCACACATTACTTTAGCGGTGGGCTGTACATACATATTTGAACGTATAATAACGTCTGCGGCATTTTGCCAGGCGAACATTCTTACTGGCCATACTCCAACCTTTACTTGAGAAGTAAATATGCTTATGACCGAATTGCGTGCTACTGAATCTGAAGGATGTGGTTGCTTCCGGTGCTTACTCCGCCTATCGCTGTTTCCGCTCCTCGCCTAGATAGCCTTGGCGTGTTGCACTCATGCTTACTGATCACCTCATTCTTATGCACTAGTGAAGCCCTTCACACTAACTGCTCTTTGCTACGCTACTGGGCCCGCCGTTCTTTCACCTTGCGGAAATATAGGCAAAAAGTTTTTTTATGATAAGGATTCGTTTCTTCTAGCGAAAGTGGTGGCCGTGCTATATTTTCATCAGTGGCCACATTCTTCTGGTGAGTGTGGCTGAAAGAAACGGCCCGATTCTGTGTCTCGCTAATCTCCAGCGATTCTTGATTCTCTAAGAGATTGAGAGCACTTAACAGATCTCAAACGGAGGTCGTTAAAACTGACAAATTAGTGTCACGGATCTATTTAAAGTGATAGCTATTATTGCCCCTTCCATGGCTAATAACCGGTTTTGTTATATCTCCTGGCCTCAAACAGTCAATGTGTGAGTAAAGTAACACTGCAAGCTCACTGCAATAACGCATACACACATACCCTAATAATTACATATCGAATATATATTATCGAAGAAGTGAATACACTCCCATGCTGTTTTCTGCATATGCTAGGTACCATAAATATGTTCACAATATTTGTCTGTTGTCAGCAATTTGAGCAATATTTTTGGTTTATATATAAGCCACGTACTTTTGTTGAATGTCATCCTCATTCACCCTGAACCACCAAGCCCATTCCAATGTGCGTTTGGACTGGATTGCTCATGGACTCACCCCCCCCCCCTCACAAACGTCCCGTCCTGCCCACCCCATTTCACACACCACGCCCGCACCGGGTGCACATTCATAGCAAGCGTCCCAAACGCACTTCATAGCGGCTCGGCCCGGCCGCCTTACACATACGGCGGCACACAAAGGCGGCAACTGGTCCTTAACATCAATAGCTTCAAGTGCGTGTCGGCCGTCTCATGGCGTGCCGAGCAGCGGCGCCGAGCTCGTTGTTTGCCCGCCCGGTCTGTCACTGTTCATTTTCAGGCCGTCAGCGGGCGGCGCGGCCCGCAGTCCCCCCCCCCCCCCCCCCCCCACGGTCTCAGAGTGGTCGGGCCGGTGCTTCAGACTGCGGTGAATCGTTGCCAAATGTGAGCCATGGCGTTTTGTGGGAGACGCTGAGAAGCGGGCATGCGGTGGATAGCTTGGAGGTTATAAATAATTCATGCGGTTTTCATTTATGAAACTTTGTGGCCAGCGAATATTTTTCATGAATGCTGTCACGGAAACTTTATAGAGACCGGTTTACTGTGCGACCACAGCATTACGAGCGATGGATTAAATCAGCCAGCATGAAACTGCAACTAAATATGGACCCCCGAGCAAACTGTGCACACATTCGTCGGTCGACCGTCGGATTTACATGTTCCTGCGCTGAGCCGCCGGAGTTTATAATCACCGACCGCGCGCTCGGCTTTCTCCTTTCCAACAGTATCTCATCTCCCCCGCTCGGCTGTGTTGTGTCATCTCCGCCCTACCCGGCCGGGGGCGGCTACTTACATCCGACCCGTCTGCCTTCATCATTCTGTCCACCCGCACCGTGTACGGGCACACATTCAAATGCTGTCATCGGACGCCTCGTGTTCCGGTAGCGCACCTACAACTCAATAGATGCTAGGAAACCAGTGCCTAAAGCAAACTGTAGTTAACGCGCTTATATTGATGATATGAAACGAAATGCATGGAGGACAACAATTCACCAGCCGACATACGAGTCTGTCCCTGCCACCCGCCATCCCTATTAGTAAAGTAATATTGGCCATCCCTCCTCCCTTCTCTCTCTCTCTCTCTCTCTCTCTCTCTCTCTCTCTCTCTCTCTCTCTCTCTCTCTCTCTCTCTCTCTCTCTCTCTCTCTGTATCTCCCTTCCTCTCTTCTTCACCTTGGACGCCTCGTGTTCCGGCAGCGCACCTACATACAACTCAATCTGCGGAGCTCCCGGTGACAAGGGTCATTCAGGGTCACCGTGGGGCCGGGTCGTTCATGGCTGATCCAAGACCAGTTCTACTCCTGCAGCACGCGTCGATGCCACTTTCAGCTGTTCTGTCTCCGGAATACTGAGTACCCCGAGCTTGGTGTGCAGTAGAGGTAATTACATTACGTCACGTTAACCGTTCGTTGGGATGCACGTAGTAGTCGTCCCGCCGACGGCAATTGGTCGCGGGCGGCTGGAATGGTCATGGCCAGCAGCGGTGGATAGCCGTTCCCTGATAGACACATGGACTGGTCAACATTAGAGGCAATTTGATGCATTAATGAACACAGCGAATTAGGTTTATGTGAAACTTAGAGAACAAACATTAAAGCAAACCAGTGCCTAAGGCAAACTGTAGTTAACCCGCGCCCCACTGGGGGGGGGGGCTATTTATAGCCCCCCCTCCCGTTTTTCTGCAATAACTTCCGAACCGCTTGACGTATTGACGCCAAACTTTCAGTACCTTCGGTTGCATCAATTTGACACCTTGTGTCAAAATTTGAACTTCGTACCTACCATAGGTCGGCCGGAAATGACGTCAGAGTGACGTCATGTTCGGCCGATTTCGACGCAAAACATTGAACCACGGCAATCGCTCCCAAGAGCTCAGTTTTTAAGCTAGATCCAATTTCTTTGCATGAGAGGACTCAAAATAGACTGCGCTATCAAACTGCTATCTCGGATTTTCGAAATTTTGAAAATTTCGAAAATTTCATATAATAAAATTCAAAATTTATATTTTTACATTTTTTTCAATTTTTTTTTGACTTTTCGAAAAAACCGGAATATATGTGATAGAACGCATTATTATGACTAACTCTAGCAAGTTTTAGCTAAATATCTTCAAAAATGGCCAAGTTATACGCATTATTGCAAAAATTAACAATTATTAATTTTTCAAATCAATTTTTCAGCACGAATTTGACATCGTACGCCAAAATAAATAGCACCATCGTGTTCCTGAGCTCAAACTGCATCCAATAGACACCTTTTTTGTTGAAAAATTTTAACTTCAAAATTTGACCTTTTTTGACCTGAAAGTGACCTGACCTAAGCTAAATTTGACTCAAAATGACCTCGAATGACACAGACGACATCAAATTCGACATGTTTGGCCTAAATGGACCATAAAACATGTGTCACGTGACCGACGGATGATATAATATTTTCGTGACCTGTGATGACCTGACCTTGACCTGAAAATCAAAGTACAAGTTTGGTACCCTCAGAGTATTTAGAGCATCTGTTCACGAGTGTGTGAACCAAAAATGAGCCTGATCTGACTTGTAAGACGGCGGCAAGAGCCCAAAACGTGAAGAAGCCAAAATGCTAATAATTTTTACTTTGACCTGACCTGTGACGTCATCGGTGACCTCGAGGTCAATGAAATTAGGTTTCGCTCGACAGTTTTTCCGGGGCTATCAGACGCCGTTTGAATTTTGATGATCGGCCCAGTAGTTTCGGAGTTAGGAGGGGGGCTATGAATAGCCCCCCCCCCCCCCCAGTAGGGCGTGTTATACGCAGACCCCAGTGGGGCGCGGGTTAATGCGCTTATATTGATGATATGAAACAAAATGCAGAGAACAACAGTTCACCTTTCGAGTGTTTTTGCACCAGCTCTAACTTATCTAAATTTTCTGTATTCCTTTTTATATTTCTATATTAAACGTGATGATGATAATGATGATGATCTTGAAAAATGGTAAGGATGAAATGACTCAAGTGGCGTAGCAATCGGCAATGTATTGCTGTTGCATCTATTACTTTAGATTTTAGAGGCATAAATCCAGCGTGTTTATTTTGTAATGCGACTGATGCTATTCAAAAACACTTCCTAGCGTGCCAACTCTTAGAGTGATGCCTAAATGCAAAATTCATCGCTCTCTAAGCCCGCGGAGTTCCGGTAGAATGAACACCACAACACGTTTTAGCAAACCGTCAAAGTATCCACTTTCGATCTCTTTTTTAAGCCAGGCTCAGATTGCTAGCTACCTCAGCTGTAGTTTAGTCCGGTTCTAAACTGTTTGGCTACTTCAATGTGTTTCTCACACGCTTGCGGTACAAGAAAATACATTCCTGCCCGGGGCTGGGAAAATTTAATGGTGTCACCGAGGTTTTTAATCGAAAGTACCGAGGGCCGGTAGGCCCGAGGTACTTTCGATTAAAATGCGAGGTGACACCATTAAATTTTCCCAGTTCAGGGCAGGAAGCTATTTCCCATACATGCGTACCATTTTAGGGAGCGTTGCAAATGTTATGGACTATGGAGGAACGAAAACGCCCCAATTTCAACCTTGTTGAGTCATGGCTATGGAGTCAGATAAAGAAGACGTTCTTGAAGGTGTGATGGAAAAGGCCCTTGAAGAAAGAGGGGCAACAAAGAAATAGCGTCAAAGTTCAAGTTTTATATGGTGATGTTTCACTTAATTCATGACAAATAATAAAATCCTTGCATCAAACACAATGTAGGTAGGCATAGGTATCATAAGTCAATCAAATAAAATGGACGATAGATAAAATGAAGCTATAAGGAGCAAAGTGATGCTCTTCAACTTTATGATGTGACGTCACTCATAATGACGTCATATATTTGAGAGGTGCAGGAAAACGTCGAGGGGTGCAGGAAAACGTCGAAAGGTGCAGGAAAACATATTTTCCTGCATGTCTCGGAAACCAATCAGCATTGACTTCTTGTATGTTTCAAAAGTGCAGTATAATGCACGTGCCACTTTAATGCCTGGCTTTCTCGATTTAAACGTGCAATGTTGCATGTATGGGAAAATCGGAGAAAACCACCACCAGGCACACAGTTAATCAAACTACAGATCAGGGCAATATTTCACGGACTGATAATTAGAAACGGTAAATCAGACTGAACGGAGCAACATGTGTCCATGTTTGAAAAATAAACATGTTCAGATGGCGATCAGGGCCATGTATATTACCGTTTCGATTACTTGAATGACCATCATGTTGGATCGCTAGCGGACGGGATTGAAAAATATTAATAAGGAGGTGATGAGTTTTCGGCACACAAAAAAAAACGGTTACGCCAGAGAGACTTTGATGCTCATTTTATGATGCACATGACCTTTTCCGGTCACGTCATGACCTTGACCTGAGGTCAAATGTTCAAGCTGACCTTTGAAGGTCAAATTATAGTTTCATTTGATGCGCCTTGACGAGAGGAACACGATGCCGGTAACAGTAGGTACCTAAGCTTGTCAAGGTTTGAGTCAAAAGTTATTGCAGAAAAACTGTTTTCGCAAAAATCGTCTGTTTTGTCTGTTTTTGCCCCCTGCAGGCAAAACCGTTGACGCTAAGTCAAATCTGAGAGAAATAATCAGAAAGGGCGCTCTGTGGGCTAGCAACTGCGCTTTTCCGGGGCGCTCTAGTTCTTTCCGATTTATGCGTTGGCTTGTTGCAAATTGTCGACATTTGACTTCAAAATCGGTGAAATTTGGCCTTCAATGACCTCTGGTGACCTGACCTTTGACTTGACTACAAAAGTGACAGAAGTAATTTCGCCATCATTTTTGATGTTCTTAGTCGAAAGCCGTCTTTTCAGTATCGCATACGTAGCTCAGGAGCCGAGTTAGAAGGTGTGGGGGGGGGGGGGGCTGTTCAAACACCCCTCCCCCAGCAGGGCGTGGAAATCCAGAACCCCCAGCGGGGTGCGGGTTAAAAAGGCCAGACAGTGTGCATATTTTGTAGGTCATAAAACTGGTAATAAATGCTGACACATCCTCTAATGGAGATGGGTGCCATTCAGCAGTTCAAACTTCAAATCTTCTGAAAAATGTCCTAAAAGAAAACCACAGTCTTTTAGTCTCCGACCGGGGCCCATTTGACTATAATGCGCATGGACCAGCATAAAAAACTAAAGCGCACTCGTTTCCTTTGTCCTTGAGACTGACCCAAAGTTCTAAGGCAATGTGGCAATACAACTTAGGACGTTTTTTCTCCATAGGTCCAACGATCAAATATCTCAATGCATGACAAACCACCCTCGGGCCCAGCCGACACACACGGCAGAGGTCGGCCGGGCTGCGGTCCGATCCCCGCGTCACAGACCCGCTGATCACGATGGCAGGTGCGGCGTCACGCGCCCTGTGCCACTGTGACCCGAGTGTGACGGTCGGCGCGTCACGTCAGGAAGGTCGCCGTCGCCGCAGTCAGAGTCAGGAATGTCGTCACCGCGTGTGGCCACTTATGCCCAGACATCGCAATGAGCTTTGGCAGGGCATGACTTTTGTTCAGGTTTGTTGAGCCGCAGGACGCAACATGGAATGAGTTATTGGGTTGATAAAACGACCATCGTGCATGCATCTTGTAGGTATTCGGTTGTGTAGGTATAAGGTATTATTTTGGTACGCAGGTATTAGGGTAGCCAGTTGTTCCATTTCTTTTTTATAGATTATCTACATATACAATACATCTATCGCTTTTTGCTGCAAGGAGAAAACCTTATATCACCTGCTGTTCATTTGCCATAAGCCCTCAATCCGTCCAAATCCTTACCTTACATCTATCATGTTTTCTTTTCTTTCTTTTCCCGCCGAAGCCATACATGATGGGGCCACCGTTCCGCTGGTCCCACGGGCGCCATCGATGTCTCATGGGCCCGCCGCGTCAGTAAACAGCGTGCAACGAGAACGGAGGGCCCTCCCGAGACAGCTGAGAATGGTAACGACCCGGCCAGGGTATATAGAGGGTGAGCAGAGGTGATGCCCAGGTCAGAGCCAAGGTGGTAGGGAACGTCGATTGGGCATAGGTGGTGTTTAGGTCAGAAAATTCTGGGGCTGCAGAGAATCACACACGAGTAGCGAAAGCGACATCATTCGGCTCTTGCTTCGCAAATAAATTTTACTCGAAGTTCGTTAGCCATTTATATATATTTATTTCGATAAGGTGTCACCTCACGACGGAAAATAAGTTCAACGTGCTCGCACAGTTTTTTTTTGCATTCTGTTTGGCTGTATTTATCTAAAAATTAAATCGAAATACAGCCTTACTGCGCCATGTAACATAGCACTGATACGAACTCATCCAAACAGGAAAGTGTAAACATGCGGATGGTCATTACTTCTTTAGCACCACTTAACCTTTCGTCCCAAGAACGGCCTGTTTAAGTTCTCTGCTCGACTGCCATGTGAGTCTCCCTTTCAGCCTGGCAACACCTCTCGGTATATCTCTCTCCGGCACTGCACGAGTTCCGGTCCACTGGTCCACCGTCCAGTCCCCTCTCTGACAGCCGACCAAAACAGATCGGCTAGGACACGTCACCGCCAAGATAGACCGCCGTCGCCGCCACACGGTGGAAAACCGGCGCAGAAATGTCGCAAATGAAGGCGCCTATCCATCGCGTCTCACGACACTGGTGATGAATGGTGACGACGCGAACGCAACGAAGGTGGTGACGGAAGTGGTGATACCTACTGGTGGTGCTATTGGTGGCTGGTGGTGATGGTGATGGTGATTTGTGATAGTGGTAGTGTTTCAGCCTAGCCGATGCCTCGGCAGCCGCCTGAGCTAATTGAGCCAACTGGAGCGTGATAAATCGCCCGGCGATTTGTCCGACCGATCTGTCGGCGCCGAATATCACGCGATGCTGAAGTATCGCCGACTCCCGAGGCCCAGTGATGTATGAGACGGGGGCGCGGTGGTCTGGAAATCCATGATACTGACATTCAGCGCGTCAGAAATGCGGCAAAATCAACAGCTCATGGCCAACAGCAACATTGAGAGGGAAACCATCTGAAGACAGCCGATGCAATTAATTTGGCGATCATGCAGCACGGCAATCTCGACACATTGCGCTCTTGATGCCATTTTTATCAGCAGATTCATCCGTGTTTTGATTAACTGATGATATCTAATTCCGATTTAATACAGGGCACAAGATCCGCTTTTGAAATTCGTTTTTTTTTCCTCTATGCACTCATTAATTGTTATGTCGTGGAAAATAACATTATGCGCAAATATTGATATAAATGATGACCTGCTGACATGAATCGTAAGGCTTGAATCTTTCAAAGGGAAGTCGCGCCTACTCTTTACCCATATATCAATTCAGGCCAATGACCTGACCTGACCTGACCTTGGCTGGACCATCCGTCGTCACCGTCTGATCACCGTTTCCCGAGACGGCCAGACGGCGCTCGGCCGGTCATCTCCCGTAACGGCCTCCTGTAACGACGCGCCGCCGTAATGGCAATCCAGGCGCTCAGACCCGACCTAATGGACGCCCGGCCATCCTGTGTGCCTGACTGGTGCGGCAGAATCTCGGACCGTGGGGGAGGGGGCTGGGGAGGGGCTGTCCGCCCTCTGAGAGGGTGCTGTCCTGAGTGTCCACCGGTTGAGCAGCTTCACTGACAGTATCGCTGCCGCGCGCTGGCGAACCAAACAAATAAAGCCTGTTATGATGCCCATTAGAGCTGCTGGTGCGCTCCCGGCCGACCTCAAGAGACCCGCCGCCGGCCGATGGGGCTTATTGACTCAGACTGGGCCGCTGTTATGGACTGCGGCTGTTATGGACTCGTGGCTGTTTGGGCTCGCCGTCGAAATGAGACGGTCGGTGTCCGGTGGCGATCAGTGACGAGGTGGACAGTTTCAAGTTGCGGCTGTTTTCTTCGTTTGATGTTATTCGTGAAAGCCGACACGTGAGTCGCGGGTGGAGGATGTTCAAAAGGCGATTCACATGTTATTACTTTTGAAGTGTTTTGGAGCCGGTCTGACACGGCAGGAGAAATTCCTGAGCTTGGCGCGTGCCACCGCCGCGCCGTGGCGCTTCACCGGAACAATGCGGTGCAGTCCATCGAACAACAACACAAGAACAATTGTGAGCGCACCTTTGTCTGAGACGTCTAAATACAGATCACAAGGACAAAGGAGGAAACTCATGTTCTTTCTGAGCGATGTCAGCTATGCAGTGGTTCCTGTCGCTGGACTGATGTCAGAGTTGGTGTCAGTTGTGACACCAGCGGCAGCCACACTGACTCTGTGACACTCAGCTCGGAGATAGACCAAACCGAACCTCTTCTTATAAAATAGTGATGGACGGTGGGCTGGCATGTCAGTTTGTGGCCAGAAAGAGTCTGCCAGTAAGCGACTAGAAAGACCTCAGTCGACAGTCCTGTGGCGGGTGGTGACGTTCTTGTGAAGTCGACCCGCGACTTTATTCGGTGCTGTCAACCAAGGCGATTGTTTCTTGTCGCATTTTGTCTCAGTCGATGTGACAGCCTGGTGACATTTGTATGCTACACCCTTGTCGAAACTGTCGAAAGACATCAAGCGTCCTGAAATCAGATTTAAATGATTGTTCTTAATTTCATTAAGCCCTTTGTATCTTTTACCCAGGAAGGTCTTTACCCTATCGCTTATGATGAGTAAAATCCTCATCTCCAAACCTAGTTAGCTTGCAGGTTTTTGAAGCTCACATCTTAGTTACTTCAGCTCTACGACAAACCCGTGACTACCGAAGGGCAGCACGGCGCAGGTCCCGAGCCGCCGCAACTCACGACGACCGTCCCCGATCGCTCACTGCCTGGTAAACAGCGCCGTTAAATTGGACAGGCGCGCGCCTATGTGCGCCACCCATCGCCGCTTTTTGCCATATTGGCGCCGCTGGTCGCTCGCCACTACAAAACAGGGACGATTAGCAGCGTTTTTACACTGTGTCGGCGGGGACGGAGCCGGCTGTGCCCCGCTGTAATGAGCTGCCCTGTCGACGACGGCTGATCGGGCGCGGCCTTGTGAGGCCTTGGAGCACCGGCAGCCGACAGCGGCTACACCGCATTGTAATGAGTGTTTGGACGGCGCTACAATGCCTACAAGGCGCGCAAAGCCAGACGCATTGTTTGCGTTTGGCCAGCACCGCGCACGGCGCGCCGATTAGCAAAGTCTTGCGCCGCGCCGTCGCTTCAGAGCAGGTGCGAGAGAGAGAGAGAGAGAGAGAGAGAGAGAGAGAGAGAGAGAGAGAGAGAGAGAGAGAGAGAGAGGGAGGGAGAGAGGGGGCTGCACGCGACGCAAGGTGCCAACAGCCGTGTTCAAACGAGGATGAATATATTTGAGGGGTAATGGCTGTGTGGTTCTCCATTTAGCGCTCAATGGCCTGTCCCTAATCGATATTGGTAGTTTAGCACATGCTGTTGCAGCTTTCTATAGCGTGCGGGCCGCCTCATTTTGTAGCAGTGTTGCTCGGGATCCATCTAGGGGGTGATTGGCTATCGTTGAGATAGCGTGCAGCCGTCGCCGGCCGGTCCACTTTCGCTCGGAAGCCTCGGACCGATCACCATGTTCACTCCACCTCTGTGAGCCGTTTGCATCTAGTAGAGCCATCCACCCCTATGTGGAGCCGTCCACCGTTAGTGGAGCCGTCCACTGTCAGTGGAGCCGTCCACCCCTAGTGGAGCTGTCCACTGTCAGTGAAGCCGTCCACCCCTAGTGGAGCCGTCCACCCCTAGTGGAGCCGTCCACCGTTAATGGAGCCGTCCACTGTCAGTGGAGCCGTCCACCCCTAGTGGAGCCGTCCACTGTCAGTGAAGCCGTCCACCCCTAGTGGAGCCGTCCACTGTCAGTTGAGCCGTGCACATTTTTTGAAGAAAAAAAAGTTTACTATCGCGTGTAAAACATCCGTTCCTCCATGCACAACATCCGGCGTGGACAAGAGATTGTGGTCGGTGTTGGTCACCGCCGGGGTCTGATAGCCGCGGAGCCAGTGGTGAAATCAGAAATCATGTATGCAAAAGAAGAAAGCGGGAGCTCGTGCAGTTGCCCGAAAACAGTTAATCCATTCGGTGTTATATAATACTGAACGAGGCCGGTGTAAATAAATTTTCAAGACCGAGGTCCTTACTGGATTTTTGAACGAGGCCGAAGGCCGAGTTCAAAAATCAGTCAGGACTGAGGTCTTGAAAATTTATCACCGGCCGAGTTTGGTATGTATTTTACTGTATGCCAACGATAAATTTATTTTCTGGACCGAAGCTCTTAGCAGACTTAGGAACGAGACCATCCCAAAATGTTGGCTTAAGTGCATTCTGGTAATGCATTTTTGACCGTGGTCAATTTGCTTACACCAGTTATTACCACACCCCTCCGGCTAATGTATTTGAATAGGCCAGGCATACAGTAAATTGTGGTTCATATGCAGTTGAATTTTCTAGATTGACCAAACTACTGGCGTCTTATTATAGTCAAATTTCGGGAAGTCTGTACACATCATTGCCTGCCTTTTCGTGCTAATTTATTATAATAAATTCGTGGCACAGAATACCTTGCAGACTGCACAGCGCTCGTCACTTTGCTCGACAAGTAGTGAAGCCATTTTCAGCCAGTTAGTCTACAAATGTCCAACAAAGTGACGAGCAAGATCCGTCTTCCCAGAAAGCCGGTGACCGCATCCGTCATCGATAAAAAAAAAATGTTCTCGAACCTTCACCCATCACGTGCCATGTAGTTTCCTCGACCGCAAGCCCCCTACTTGGGGCCACTTAGTCAAACACATCACAATGTGTCGATGTCGATATGCAGGGTGCGGGCTGACGCCTTCTGGCACATGCCTTTGGTGCATCTTTCACATGTGAGCTATGTGAAACTTCGTGCGACAACTGTAGCCATCACTATTTCTACTGAATCGTTGCCTTGGTAAATCTGCTTGCTTTGATTAACTATACCTATATATATTTGAATATATGCATGTTGTGGTCATCATTCTTCCTCCGTTAGGTAAGTACTCTGCGCTCGACCGTCGTGTTCCGAGCAACGTTTGAATTCATGGAGCGATGTTGACAATTGAGCTACAGATATAGTTGCGGTGACTTGCGATTATGGCAGCATACGACAATCTCGCCCGCCAGTAACACCAAGTCAGATCGATTTTATGGGAATCACTTTTGGAGACACTGCATGAAAGGCGTGAAGACGCAATGTAAGGCATATGTATGTAACTACATAAAATAATATCATTTGTCTCTATTTATATATAGTGGCTTTTGCCAGCTGAACGAATAAATAAGCGCCGACAAAGAAAATGTGCCCATGACATCATAAATCTTTTTGCAGGAGAAAAACCGATAAGGTGTGAGCCCGTGCGGGAACACAAGGCTCAGGCCACTCCGGCGGGACCACGGGGTTTAGGCCGATGGGGTCAACGCTCGGCACTGACCTTGGAGGATCGAAGGGTCGAGAAGATCGAAAGCAACTCGGAAAACAAAGAGGCATTCAGCGTTAAACGACAAAAGCAATTAATTATTCAAATGATGACGGCTGTCTTCAATTTCATTGCATGTTAAACGGTCATTAGACCTTTCCATTCGTCTTCCATCCCCAAACTGCTTGTTTGGATTGCACTCAGTGAATGAAGCAATTTGCTGATAATTATGTGGTGCTTGAAAGAAAATGACACCCATACCGAAAACACTAGGCATTATTTAACATCAATGGACTCGAGTGCTTTGCAATTGCAGTTCCAATGCAAATAGAAATTGGGCATAATTGACATGTTTAGCGAATGACATTCTCAGACCGGTAATTCGTCACTGACGCAGCGTCTCACAGTGGGCCAGGCGCTTCAAAAAAGCGGAATTAAATCAATGAGCACAGCTGCGGTGCCAAAAATGATTCGTTACATGGTAAAATATCATGCTAAAGCCGAATCCGATATCCATTTTCAAATTTGATTGGTTACGCTAGGTCACTGACCTATGACGTCATTATTTAATTTCTGCGCTGCACATATGCCTGGGACAGGCGGGCACTATGCCGCATTGGCCGCGCGTTTGCAGTCTTTTCGTGGTTTCAAGCGTTCAAACATGTGATATGATGTTGGTCCCATGCTTTAGGGTGGGTGTAAAGGTCACCTGAAGGTCAGGTCAGGTCATTGACCTTCGATGACCTCGGTTCACTTTTTCGAGTTTTACATGTTTCTGGGCTAGTTTTTGGAGCTGAATTCGAATTTAGGAACCATTTGAACATTTACGAAGTAGTTTTGGTGCCTTCGTAACATGTTACGAAGCTGTCAGAGGCGGGTTGACACCTACTACGAATACCCGGCAGGACCCATACTGGTTGACCTGACCTGAGCTGACCCGACCTGGCCTAAATGCATGAAGACATCATCTGTGATCAAAACTAACATGATATTCGTAATCAGCATCCCGAAAAACCCCTTAGCAGCCACACTATACGACGTTCTAACAGGTCCCGACTTTCGGCCATTGACCTGACCTCAGAGGTCACCATTTGACCTATGACCTTAAAACCGGGTACCGTTGGGTTCGTCTCGTGACGACCTACACGATGGTTTTTTCCGCGAGGCTCTAGCTCAATTAGGGGCCAAACGCGAGGAGGGTCGCATCCTCCTGTGCCGTCGAGGGATGCAAAACGGCCTATGCCGGCGATTTCGCGCAAAAATGCGCAAAATATTTGCATAGGGCAGCAAGCTATACACCTTGAGGAAAGTTAGGCAGCAAATATCTTCGTGTTGTTCGGTGACGTTTTCTTTATATCCTTATATAAATTCATTGCGTCGTTGCACTACCACGGTTCCGAACAGGCACTGTAAACCCCACCGCTACTAGTAATCATGAAATAGTTCCCGGGAACTTGAGTACGAGAAACATGCGCAGAAATACCGGCTGTTTTTTAAAGCTATTTTGTACGGAATAACTTTAATGATTTTACGCTGAGAGCTTTTGAATCGGGGGAACGGAAAATGGTACACAGCAGTCATTTCCATCTCCAGTCGGTAAGTCCTACTTTGCGACGTTATAGCATTATCTGCCTTGACATTGGGGAAAGGAAACTTGCTTATTCGGAAACTTTGAACATTTTTACAATACTCTATCCCATAATTACAGGAATTTCACCGAAGTTGATTTTCGACTTAATTCCGCTTTTTTGATGCGCCTGGCCCACTGTGCGTCTGTGACCTTTTCAGCATTGTCATTTGGTAAAAAAAAATAACCTGAATAACGTGAAAATGGCATGAGATGGAGTGGATTTAAGTGCACAGAGCCATTTAGCTCAGTGAAATACGAATACGAAGGTATTGAGTGCAGCATTCCTGTCAGATGGATTTGACCAAACGTTGGGATTGTTGAATTTTTAGCATTATTTGTAACACATAGGCCGTTTTCACGACCGGACTTTCGCGGTGCAACCTATTTGATACCTGGCAAGTACCAACCCTTTAAGGCCTTAGAATCCTTACAACTGAAGTCTTTTGCCCTCAAAATATTTTTGAAAGTTGTAATCCAAGCGATTTTCGTCATCAAATCGCTTATTTGTTTACAAACAAATCAATTTTCGGGTCTATATACTATATAGTATCCCACCTTTCGACTGTGAGGGATCAAATCAGCCTGGCAACTAGAGGCCCGGCTTCTGTTTCAGCGGCCCCACGATGCGCGCGCCCTGTTGCTGCCTGGGTGCAACAAATCCGCCGCCGCCTTAGCAGTGACCTTGACCTCCGCCGTCTGCTGCGGTTTCAAAGCAAAGCCAGCGTTGAATTGGGAGAGCTCGGTCAGCCATGGTGGTGCCCGGGCGCATCAAATCCGCCGCCGCCTTAGCAATGATATTAACTTCCGCCGTCTGCTGCGGCTCCCAAGCCAAGCCAGCGTGGAATTGGGAGAGCTCGGTCACCGGCAGCTGGCAGCTCAGTATATTTTCCTAATCATTGTAGGTACTATATTATATTGATTTGAGAATTTCGTAAACGTGCTTACGCTTTAGCTTTACGTGAGTGGTAAACCCTTAGCTAGAATAAATGAAAGGGACTATCCCACCTTTACATTAGGTTTGAGTTGAGATAGCCAAGTTTGCGGCGAGGTCCAGCAACCACTATCTATCTTGGTTGCAACCCCCGCGGCCTCGTGGTGTTGAAGAAATTCGTTCCCTTCATTTGAAAATGAGCCCTGCGCAAGGCCCAATCTCTTAACCATTAACGGTAATCTGATGACGTCATTTGCCTTTTGAACGCCTGTTCAAGTGAAGTATCACTTGATTTACGAATAAGCCAATCAGAGACACTTTTGTTATTGTATGAGCCGAGTCATATTTGAGAGCAAATACCTATATTTGCTGCCAAATTTCCCCCACACTGACATGAAGTAAATCCTTCATTACGTCACAGATCCGATCTAAATGACGTCACAATGAAATATAAAAGTCGCAATATCTCAAAAAGTATACGATGAAAACGCGTAAAAACTTGCAGAATTCATCACAATATCATGAGTAACATTTCCGAATCCTAAACGGGACTTTTTTGAAGGTGGGATAGTCCCTTTAATGTAATATTAAGTAGAAAAACAGCAAAGTAACGGGCCACTTATTCGAAAGGTGGAAAACCTACTTTAACCCTCGCCGGACCTATTGGTTTTCTACATACGCGCCGGCCGAGGGGGGGGGGGGGGCGGGTACGACCCCCCCTCGCCGTTTCGCCCCTGGTGGAGCTAGCGCGTCGCGGAAAAAGCGAGCGTGTGCGCCGTTACGAAACGCAGAGCTTGGTACCCGATTTTAAGGTCCTGGGTCAATCGGTGACCTCTGAGGTCAGGTCAAGTGCCCCAAGGTACGGTTCAGTTTTTGGTGAATAACTTCGCAAAAAACGGCCGCAGAGCGCCGATTTTGGCAGCATCGTGTTCGCCTCGCTCAGGCGCGTCGAATGATATAGTTTTTGTCCGGGTCAGGTCAATTTGGGGTGCTGACCTCAGGTCAAGGTCAGGTCAGCACCCCCAGGTCACGAAGTTGGTCGAAAGAGGTCATGTCGCATAGCATTCGATTCGGCAGGCCTTCCTGAGTCCATTGGTGGCTTTCCCGACTCGCTAGCTCAATTTGATCAAGAGTTATTGACGACAAACTAATATGACCTTGATGACGTCATAAATGACGTCACGCAAGGTCAACATTGCAAAAGTGACGCATCTAACCTTGCAAGGAATGCATCAAATCACGATTATGTGTGCTTGAGATAGTTGGAGATCGTTCCCGGCGCCAGAATAGCAGTTTTCATTTTTCCCCATTGACTTAAAATGGTGAGGTCACGAAAATGACCTGACCTCATATGACCTTTAGGAAAAATCCGAGATATACAAGTTGTGGGACTCATAATGGATACTAGATCCTGCAAGTTTCATTTCCCTGTGACATCTCCTCTGGCAGTGAGGGCGTTGCGAAGTTGCGTCATCTGAAGACCGTGCAGAGGTTCACTTATGACGTCATAGGTCAGTGACCTGACCTGACCCAAAAATGCGATTGGTGTCAAAAGATCCAGCTGGAATCAAAGGTCAGGTATGCCAAGTTTCAGCTCTCTATCTCCAGCGTGTTCGGAGCTATTGCGAAAAAAACCCTATGGGGGGGGGGGGCGGCACCCGCCCCCCCACTCGGCCGTCGAGGGTTAAAGAACTACTAAAATTCCTGTGGTATCAACGAACCAAACATGTATCTTTTAGGTACCCGCTATTCTGTCGTGAAAACGACTATAATCTAGTAACAGCAGCGCAGGACTGTTATAACTTAGTAAGTTTTTATGGTCGCACTTGTAGTAAAACACGAGTGACACAAGATACAAGAATATGTAGGCACAAGAAACAAACTACCATCTAAAACATTTCGTGTATAGATGTTTACGGTCGTCACTTAACCCGCGCACCGACGGGGGGGCGGTTATCCGCCCCCCCCTGAGGTTTTTTCGCAAATAGCGGGAAAATCGCGGCGCGTAGCGCCGCGAAATTTGGTAAGACTATTCTCTTATCAATTTTACACATGGTGTGCAAGTTTGAACCTCCTAACTTTCAAGGTCAGGTCACCAGGTCACTTTGAATGACCCAGCCTCAAGTCACTTTTTTGCAACTTTGTCACCGTGTCAGAGCTACAGTAGATGACGGAGTCCTTTGAAAGTCGGAGGATGTTATTAGGTCATTGGTAGCTACAATTTGTATATCTCGGAATTTTGATATCGATGACCTAAGGTCAGGTCACTTTCTCGACCTCCCCATTATAAGTCAATGGGGGAAAAATCAACTCCCTGTTGTTTCCACTAAAACGCTTCGGAATGGCCCCATATACCATACATGACCTCATATACGATCAACCTTCACTACCTTGAGGCCTGTTTTGCTGTTGGGCAGCTGTAAGGTCATGTGACGTCATCAAAGATCACCAACGTTTTTTTTTTGCCAATAACTCCGTACAGGAACAAGATACAGCCGCGCGGATGGTTTCATTGTGTTCAGCTCATCAAGGCGCATCGAATGATATACATACATGATGACCTCGAGGTCATGTGACCTGAGGCCAACCTTTGACCTTGACCTTTCGAGGTCAACATATATATGGTTCGATGCGGATTGACGCGAGGATCACGATGGTGTCCTTAGTTTGATCCTAGCTTGACCAATTCGAAAGTTATTTGAGAAAACTTATCTCCATATCTAGCGCCGCCATTGACTTTTTTGACCCCTGTGACGTCATCTTTGACCTGACCTGAAAATGACCCTCGTAAAAATTGTATAACTTGTCCGTGCGTACCCTATGCCGTTTACCGCTTGTCGCTATCTTGCTTCGTTCTCGATATCTCAGGGGGGGCGGTCATCCGCCCCCCCCCCGTCGGTTCTAAGTTGGCGCAGACCCCGTCGGTGCGCGGGTTAAAAATGAATAATAAACTAACAGTGAAAAGATGTATAATTCCACTACATAGCAGGAATTGTTCGTTTTGATGACATCAACTCTGGTCAACTTCAGATATTTTGCATTTTCTACATTAAATCTCCATACAAGTATTGGCAGTCATTACGCACTGCTCATGATTTGTAGGGGAAGGTGTGGTAAGACGGACCAGCTAAGGTTTGAGGCCGCATATCTTGCTACACTGCTCTCGTAATTCATATTATTTATAGTCTTCGGAATGCTCAATCCTTCCTCTGTTGATATGTGTAAAGACTAAATTTCAAATTAAAGACATCTAGGTGCAGTGGATGCTCTTAAAGAGGGACATGTCAAAAACTCAGACAAGAAAAAACGTGGGGTAAGACGGACCACCCAGCAGTGCCTGCTATCCGTTCATGTGTGTTACACTTCTGCTCTGTACTCTTGTAAGAAAAAGTAACCAGAATGGTAAAATAACAAAATGAGCCTTTAGGTATTCTTTACTCATGTGTGATGGAAGTGCAGCTAAAAGCTGGGAACATGTGTGTTGATTGTCGTTTGGCATGAATGCATGCTAACTGAGCACTTGCATGCATGGCTTACATGCAACAAAGACTCCTTCCTGAAAAATTAGCTTACTTAAACTTGTGTCAATGTTTTGGAAAAGAACTTTCCATATGCAGGGTACAATGGACCACCACAGAGTTAGATGGACCACAGTGGTCCGTATTGCCCCAAATCTAAATTCTGTCATTATCATGACGTATATGTCAAATAGCCCAACATTGCAAAACCTTGCCTTTCCTAAAGTGTGACTATAACTAAGTTTATAACTTTGTTCTTCACAGTTAAGTGCAAAATAGAAACTAATTATGCAAGAAAGGCGCCGTAATTGAATCACCCGTAGACCTCTTATATTAGATCGGTTTGACGAAAAACAACATTTTCCTCAATAACTCAAAAGCTATGCATCCTAGCAGCATGAGCTCAAGGTGGCCATTGTTACGAAGGAAAACAAACATAGTGAGTGCATAAAGCAGTAGATACCAGCAGCGGTTCAGCCGGGAGGGCTGGTGGTCCGTCTTGCCCCGCTGGGCCGTCTTACCCCACCTTCCCCTACATCTATCAATTACGATTTATATATAATAAAATTCACAGTACCACCGACCCTGTATTGTGCAGGTGCACGCGTTAATTTCTGCGGCTTAGCGTGACATACTGGTGTTATCAATATATCTGCGTCTCTCTGCTGGGTCTGTTTCTGTCATGTGTCACAGACACGATGCCATTTTGATGTTGCCCTGGTGGGGAGAAGAGATGACCATGCAGCGTAGCATAGCATGACACAGTGTTCCTTCTGCGCATTCCTTTAAGGCTGAAACAGACTCTTTCCGCGTTCAGGAAATCGCATGCGAGAGCCTATTCAAATACATTATAATTCTTCTCGCATCAATCGCTTGCGGGAGGTGCGTGCGATTGATGCGAGCGTGCTTCCATGTATTTGAATAGGCTCTTGCATGCGATTTCCTGACTGCGGAAAGAGTCTGTTTCAGGCTTTAGACGTCTGGCCTTACCGGCATTCCATTCCAAAACTACGAATGCGATTGTTCTTTGCAAGGTCTTTGTCAATCTAGGATGCAAATAATCTCCTTTCTAAAGCTGTGCAATTTATTTGCTGTAGTAGGCAGATACATGGTCCCGTGCTCACACAATGCAAGGCTATCATTGTCTTGATATCTGGAGAAGCACCTACGAGTAGATATAGCAAACATTATTCATCACTGACACTGTAAGTTCACACAAACTGCAAGTAGCATCCTTTACTTGCGGCCATGCACTGCTTAAGTGATCCGGGTGATCACTATCATAAGCTGATTGGTTCGGGCTACACTGCCTTGCACACTACACTGCCTTACCATCCACCCATTGAACCACGTAATCAAAGACTTTTGACACTGGTTGATAAGGGGATCAGTCTCAAAAACGTCGCTGACCTGCAAGACCACAGTTTTCGTATGATGGCCTAACTGTGGCACCACGGTCATAAAACACTAGCGGATCTGTGGGCCCACAGTCGTCATACATTGGCTGACTTCGGGGGCCACAGTTATCGTGCGCTGGCTGACCTGCGGGACCTTGCGGCCGATCCGCCATGGGCACATCCTCGGGAGGATCGTTCACCTCAGAGTAGTACGGTTCTGAGTCGAGATCGTGATGCTGCTCTCGATGACCACTGCCGTGGAGCTGGTCGCGCTGATGTGATGCGACGTCTCCGCCAGCATTCTGGTTCTGGCGTGGTTTCGGTTTTGGAGCCTTAGTGTCGCTGACATCAGAAGCGACTTGCTGTGGGAGCTGCGCTAGCGACGGGTCCATGCCAATTTGTCGACTAGTGTGTCTCTGCCACGCTTTTCGAACAATCAGCAATATGGCTGAAGGCACGAGCAGTAATGGCAGCCCGATGACGAGGGCCAGCTTCCAGCTTTTCCAACCAGAAGCTCTGGCTTCTTCAGCCGGGCAAAGAGACGCAACTTCACCACGATCATCGCATTCCGAGCAGACAAACTCTGCCAGGGTCGGCGTGCGTGCTCGAGCCGCGCAGCGAACCTGGGCCAGGACCTGCTGCGCTCCTCTTCGCTGGTCGTCGGTGACGTCATTCGACATTTCGTCCCCTGCCACCAGCCGGAGCGCCTGGCGGTTGGGATGACAGCTACACGGCATGCGGAGGGCAATGTCGAGCTGGGACACCCGTCCGTACTCAGCGAGGGTCAGGGAGCCATACTCCGCTTCGTGAGCTATGACTTGCTGGAAGGAAAGGGTTGCTACTCTTCGGGGATTGGCTGCAAGACTGACGAAAGCGTTGGCGCGCACCGACATGAACGAAGACATTTGCAGTAACGCTGATCGGTTGAAGCGCACGTCCAACGCGTGCGACGACAGCTCCCTGACCTCAGTGGAGTAGATGGTGAATGAGGTCGCGCTGAGGTTCAGCCCGCTCTGGCCAACTCGCCCCACGCTGCTGTTCCGGATCTGGAAGTGGTCGAACGTGCCGCTGATGCCGAGGGGCTCGATGTCTCCTAGTTGACTGGACAGCACAGTGAGGTTCCCCCAGCCGTCATCAGCCTGGAGGCAGCCACTGCGGATGGTCGGGACGATCGTCACCCTGTTCAGGATGAGGCTACCCTTGCGTCCGTTGAAAGAGCTGCTCAAGCATCCCTCAAGCATTGCTGTGTCGGATATATTAATCAGATGTAACGGGTGGTCAGTATGAAACTGGACAAAATTTGATTAAGCATAGAATCTCCAATAATGGACAGATTTTAATTATTTTTGGCAGGTGAATACTTCCAGTTATTTTATATTAACAGCTCAGATTTCAACTTTCAGCTATTAACTAGTAGAAAACATTGCGCGCGTAAGTCAGCAAGCGTTGCGGGACCTGTTCGCGCAAGTTTTTGAAAATAACACAAATTACAAAAACGCTACCATTATGCGTCACATTACGCCATGGGATCTCACCAGATCTTAAGAATATGTGATCATCGATAAGTTCTGAGGACTTGCAGATGTTTTGCATGGTGGGCATGGCAAGATCACCAAGAAAATGCCCATTCAGCTCCGGAAGAAACAAACCGGCGCCGTCACCGAACAGTTGGGGCTCTCCTAGTGATCTCTGGGAAGAAATTTTGGAATTTTCAAAACGTATGACCAATTAATATGTCCACAAGCAGAAATTAGGTACAGAAATAGAATAAAGATGACGGAGGCACAATTTCGTACACAGCAAAACCGCCTGCGCCGTCTGTCACAGGGTCCAACACAGGGTAGCAAAAACATGGAGGTGCATATGAACGATAAATCTGAGTTCACCTGCAGTGGCAGCAAAATGCCTTCCGTTGTCGAATTTTACACCTCAGCTGGTGGAGACAATATTCCACATGTGGATCTCACCTTCGCCTTCGACCTGGGAGCAAGTTATCCACCCGAGATGCCCGTCTGGCTTGCCATGAGTCCGAGGGGCTCGCGCGTTCAGTTACTTGCCGAGCACAGGCAATGTAACGGGCGAACTTTGCTATGGAAAGTGTTTGAATGGCGTGTTGTTGCCACTTATTGAGTCTCAGAACACAGAGCATGATGCTCTGTTAGGTTCTGACCTTGCAACAGTCACGGTACGCGCACTAGAACACAAAACTTCTTGAGGAGGCTGGGTGCCCGAAATAGCACGTGACATGGACCCGCCACGTACCCCTCAGATTTAGCCCATTGAGGATCTGTGGGGGCTCATCAAACAGAAATTGCATAAAGGAAGGTGGCAGGTCAGCTGTGACGCACAATTGAAGCAGAGAATCCAGCAGGCCATCCGTCAAATCGACCCGGAGGTGCCGCGAAAGACAATGGCGAGGCTGCCAGCGCGCGTGCGCCTGGAGGCTGCCAGAGGTCCAGTGTCGCTGATCCATTAGGCCGAGCGTGATTACAACAAAATAATGGCACGGTAACGCGATTTTCGTTACTTTCGCTTGAAAACTTTCGACACAGTAACAATTCAAACTTTGTCCAGTTTCATACTGACCACCCGTTATTTGAGACTGCATCGCACCTCCCTCTATGACCAAGTTCCGAACGTTTTGAAAAGTCACACCTTTGATGACAGAATTGGCGGGAAACGCAGAGGCAGCAATGGTACAGCTGTTCACTCCTTTGATGATTATTCTTGGACCAGGACTCTGCAATCCTGAGAAAGCATCACGGCCCAGATCAAGTCGGTTTATATCATTCATTGTTATGATCATGTTTTCGGTTTCCATTGTCTCCCTCCAATCAGTTTTAGCAATGCTGAGGCTGCCAATTCTACTCAGGTGAAATGCGCGGAGATGTTTTCGCCCCGTCAGAGCATCTTCCTTGATGTTGATCCCCTTGGCATTTGAAATCCGAATTTCTTGGATCAAAGGTGCCTCATGAAGTTGTCTAGCATGAAATTGGGTCTGAAAGAAACGCAGTAAAGTGTTACATTGTATTCATGATTGAACTGATCAAGGCCATGTACTGATTACAAATATATATATATATATATATATATATATATATATATATATATATATATATATATGGCCTTGGATTTCAAGATGTGAAGTAAGTACTTATTCACTTTATGGGGAGGTGTTGCAATACTCTCCATTTACGGCCCTCCAGAAAAAGAGTGGCTGGTTAGTGGTGAGCCAACGTGGTTTTGGTAGGTAAATCCGTACCTATAATAACTTTAAATGTTTCCAGACTATAGGCACATGAGTCGAATGTATGGTGCGCTTCAGGTAGATCCTGATAAGTCTTGCCGGATACAGCGTATCACTCCCATCAGCTGCACCTTACGGAGCGAGCGGAGCGAGCGAATTCTTACCTAGAACGAAGAACCAGTAAAACGCCTTACGAGGCAGCAAATGAGCGAGCGAGAGGGTCGGTACTCAGTTGCATCTTGCACCGTTAACATGCCAAAGTGTGAGAGGGCACTTCCAACTAACTTGTGCACAGCACCCTACTAACGGGTCTACGGCGTGTGCCAAATTTGGGCGCTGTCGGCTCAGTC
The DNA here is from genome assembly GCF_019059575.1 of Amphibalanus amphitrite. Classification (NCBI taxonomy): domain Eukaryota; kingdom Metazoa; phylum Arthropoda; class Thecostraca; order Balanomorpha; family Balanidae; genus Amphibalanus; species Amphibalanus amphitrite. Next base: position 829,574 of record NW_024881680.1, read on the forward strand.
ATTAGGCACGGGAACCGGGGGGGGGGGGGCAGTGGGGACAGCCTGCCCCAACAACTCTGGGGCCGTGGGGGCGCTTCCCACACAACATTTCATAGGGCCAGGAAACGTGGGGGCAGCTTGTTCTCCCCAAGTGAAATTGGGTCACAAAGCAAAACTGAATAGAATACAACGTTATAGTAACCAGTATAACGCCTTTTGGGGCGACTAACGGAGCGAGCGAGAGGGTGGGCCTTGCAAGTTGCACGTGCGAAATTGCGAGGGGGTACCTCCAACTGACTTGTGCACGGCACCCTACTAACTGGTCTCTAGCGATGTGCCAAATTTGGGCACAATCGGCCCAGCCGTTCTCGAGATCTGGAAGCGGCACCCTGCACGTGCGCACGTGCAAAATGGGTCCCAACTGACTTGTGCACGGCACCCTACTAACCGGTCCCTAACTGTGTACCAAATTTGAGCGCAATCGGTCGAGCCGTTCTCGAGATCTGGAAACGACCCCTGCACGTGCGCACGTGCAGCAGCGCCCCAACTCTGGCACATGTATATGCAGTGCCTAGTGGGTGCCTACCTACATGCCAACTTTCAGCGCAATCGGCCAAGTAGTTACCGAGATATTGCAACAATTACAAAAGTGACACCTCTTCGTTTTGCACGTGGCACGTGCATAAGGGGTCACCCACATGCATCGGGAATAGTCCAATACTTGGTAGAAGGAATGAAGCTACCCTACAAAAATTACCGCGTGTAAATCGGTCAAGTGGTTGCTGAGATATAAGCCTCGCAAAAGCGTGACCACGGCCGGCCGGCCGGCCGGCCGGCCGCTCATACTCAGAAATTTCCGTTAATCTAAGGAAAGACTACGCTCGCTTCGCTCGCTCCGTAAAAAATCACCATCTTTCCCTGGCTTGACAGCGCACTTGCAGTGGCAGATTTAAAACTTTCTTGCAGACTATCAGAAAGATAGCTCCTTGACACAGCTGAGATGGAATACCTCACTTTTTTTTTTAGAAAAGTCATCGTTTTGTTCTTTTCGTTGAAAAGGCCAAAGAGTGAAAATAAGTGGCCCAAATCGGGTGAGAAAACTAGATTACCGGGAAGTATCAGGTGTGCCCCCCCCCCCCCCAGTTCGAAAGTAGTTCCCGCGCCACTGGGCTCAGCCGTTCTCGAGATCTGGAAGCGGCACCTTGCACGTGCGCACGGGCAAACTGGGTCCCAACTGACTTTTGTATACGGCACCCCACTTACCGGTTCCTAACCGTGTACCAAATTTGAGCGCAATCGGTTCAGCGGTTCTTGAGATCTAGAAACGACCCCTGCACGTGCGCACATGCAGCAGCACCCCAACCGTGACACATGGAAATGCATTGCCTAGTGGCTCTCTACCGACATGCAAGTTCCAGTGCAATCGGCACAGTAGTTACCGAGATATTGCAGTTGTTGCAAAACTGACACCTTAGTTTTGCACGAGGCACGTGCATAAGGGGTCACCCATAAGGGGTAACCGGTTAGTAGGGTGTCTTGCACAAGCCAGCGGGAAGTACATACCTATCCTCTGGCACTTCGGCACGTGCAAGGCTCACCCTCTCGTTCGCTACATTTGTCGCCCCAAAAGGCGTTTTACTGTTGGGTAACATGATTACGGAGCGAGCGAAGCGAGCGTATGTATGTCTTTCCTTAGATTAACGGAAATTTCTGGGTATGAGCGGCCGGCCGGCCGGCCGGCCGGCCGTGCGGACGCTTTTGCGAGGCTTATATCTCAGCAACCACTTGACCGATTTACACGCAGTAATTTTTGTAGGGTAGCTTCATTCCTTCTACCAAGTATTGGACTATTCCTGATGCATGCATGGGTGACCCCTTATGCACGTGCCACGTGCAAAATGAAGAGGTGTCAGTTTTGTAATTGTTGCAATATCTCGGTAACTACTTGGCCGATTGCGCTGAAAGTTGGCATGTAGGTAGGCACCCACTAGGCACTGCTTATCCATGTGCCAGAGTTGGGGTGCTGCTGCACGTGCGCACGTGCAGGGGTCGTTTCCAGATCTCGAGAACGGCTCGACTGATTGCGCTCAAATTTGGTACACAGTTAGGGACCGGTTAGTAGGGTGCCGTGCGCAAGTCAGTTGCGACCAATTTTGCTCCAGATCTCGAGAACGGCTGGGCCGATTGTGCCCAAATTTGGCACATCGCTAGAGACCAGTTAGTAGGGTGCCGTGCACAAGTTAGTTAGAGGTACCCCCTCGCAATTTCGCACGTGCAAGGCCCACCCTCTCGCTCGCTCCGTTAGTCGCCCCAAAAGGCGAAGTAAAATGGTGGGGAAGTTATCGAAAACTTTCATTGTTTCTAGTTATAAGTAGGGAGCCTTTTTGAGCTACAGCAAATGTGAGCTTTCCTTTATTTCACGATTAAAGTTAAATTCATTTAAATACTACGAATATTTTAAAAAGATTATCCAAAAACATTTGCCGCTCAATTCTAGGATACCAACGCGCACAAAAGCTACAAATATATCGAATGTTTTTTTTCCATTTTATATCGATTTTCCTAGATCGCTGCAGGCCGTATCAAATAGTCCCAACTTAGGTAAGGTATTGTCCGCGTGCCTCACTCACCTCGATGTAGTTGATACCGTCGTAGTCACAAGCCATGGTGGCGGCATGGCCGACGGTCGGCTCAAACCGACACCCGTTGCTAATTCGATCCTCGTACCAGACGGCGGAATCGGCGCCGCCTGCTAGAGCAGCCACAGCTAATGGCAGAATCACGGCCAGTGGGGGTCGAAGAGTAGACCCCATGGTCCCGCGGAACGCCCTACAGCAGCGGCACAGCCGAACGGTCGGCCGGTCGAGTTACCAGTGCCACTCGCGAGAGTGGCCCGAGGCCTCCGAAGGGACGTGCAGATCTGTCCCGGAAACATGATGATTTTTATCAGCCCCCTTGACCGGAAACGGTGCTCCCTGGCAGAGACGACGCTGAGCACACAGGCGTAAGGGCTACTGGCTGCAGTCGCTCACTCTATAGCCCGCGCCGGGCCAGTGCTCGGCGGCAACGGCGCCGGGCCGGAAGGGGGGGGGAGGGTGTTTCTGTTTAAACATCCCCCCTTCTAACTCGGCTTTTGGGCCACGTACACTGACAACCAAAACGATTCTCTATTCCCTTTGATCATGGTGTGTCATGCTCCTATAACTCTGCCGTTTTCCCGGCGGAATGCCCTTAAGATACTCAAATGATTCCTCAAATGATTCCTTTTAAGCATATCAGGGGTTTTGGTCTAAAACAACACCCTGATCATTTTCTTCGAACATACCCAAATTATACCCTCATTCTTTAAATACCTCCCTTGAATTCTTCTAATATACCCTAGTGTACAGTCTCTGCCGCTACTGTCAGATACCGTACCTGTGCCGCTCGGCGCCTCCGGCGGTGACCGGTCGGCGGGCCGGGACTGGCCGGCCGGGCGGGCGGGGAGGACGGGCAGTCGCTCCCTGGACGTGTTGCTGACCACAAATACAGAACCAAACGCGGTGCCGTCTTCGCTGAGTGCGTGTGGGCGGTGCGACGACATAACAGGCAGCTATAAGCTTGTTTTGACGCGCGGTATGGGCAGCTATAACCAGTCGCGGCGCAAGTGCGTTTGAGCCAGGTGATTCGCAACTGCCACCCAATCAGCATACTGCAGTCCTGGGCCGAAAGCGCGCCAATTTTCAAAGGGTTTGAGAGCGCCAGTGGAGTTTGAGCGTGCAGTGGAGTTGAGGACGGTTGTGCTCAGCGCGGGTGATAGCGGGTGTGTACACTGAAAGAAAAAAATACCACCCTAGTTAGTTTTTGGGTGGTGGTCATATTTTGAACAGCCTTTTACTTATGGTAAACCAGTTTACGATCCAAATACTAGGCCCAATATCAAAGGAATACTATGCAACTACCAATGCTCATCAAAATACCATGGTCTTAGTACGGTAATATTTTTTCATCATACTACCTTGAAACTAAAGCATAACTAATAAGAAACCAAAGCTCTACTAACGCTAGTATTATCCTGGTACCGCCTACTAAGAAAAATACCACCCTAGTTAGTTTTCGAGTGGTGGTCATATTTTGAACAGCCTCTTACCTATGGTAAACTAACTTACGACCCAAATACTAGGCCTAATATGAATGTAAAACCATGTGAATACCAATGCCAGTAAAAATTACCATGGTATTAACACGGTAACTATATGTCGTCATACCATGCCCAAAAACCCACGTGATACTAGCACGAAACTAGGACTTTACTATCGTTAGCTACTCCCTGGTAATGCTTACTAATGACTTATCATGGTAAAACCATCCTTTTGTCATCTGGATACCAGCTTTGCTTTGCTGGCCAACCATCGTAAAACAATAGTTTACTATGTGACATTTATTGTGATATTACCAGTCGGTTAACAGGATCTTACTAGTCATCAACCAGCATGCTTCATATGCTGTGCTTTAGCCTATCCATGCCAAATTTGTTTATCATTACGACAGCCACTTACTGATGCACAACAGCATGCATGACAGTATCTACCTAGCAGTCGACAAAGCAGCTCTTCACTTTTCCAAAGCATCTACCTAGTAACCTACATGAAATATTTCACACATAAAAAGCATTTGGCCACAAACAAAGTTACGTCTGCACATAACCAAACAACGCGCATGAACAACAATTATTACAGTTCACTTTATCATCACAATGCAATCGGTCTCTTTTCACACAATCGTTGAATGTCGCCCTTCCAGCGATTTATCACGCAACACCTTCTCCAAGGGCATTGGTAGCCATATACCGAAGGTTCGAACTTCGAAAGCCAGCTCTGGAAAAGAGCAGGCATTGATATAAGATAAACCAATGGAAAGATTGATTGTGTGTGCTGCAGTGACACTCTATCTCCTACCCCTCCCACCTTGACTCGCAGTGTCCCGTGACCTAGCTCCCAGTTTGATGAAACAAGGATTTAAGATAAGTTGTTTTAAAAAAAATGGCAGCATCTAATAGAACAGGGGATTTGTAGGGTGAGGAATTTAGCAAATTTGGGACATTAGGCCAGAGGCTGGTTCAGGTAAAATGCCCTATAATGAATTAATTGCCATGAGGTGCAGTGTTGAGTGTTGGCAATAATTCAAAAATTCTCTCTTAACCAGCGCCCCACTGGGGTATGTTCTGTAACGCACTCCACTGGGGGAGGCGGGGGCTATTTATAGAACCCCCCCCCCGCTCCAACTCCGAAACTACTGGGCCGATTGTCAAAACTGAAACGGCGTCTGATAGCCCTGGAAAAACTGTCGAGCAAAACCTAATTTTATTGACCTCGAGATCACCGTTGACGTCACAGGTCAGATCAAAATAAAAATTAGCAACGTTTTGGCTTGTTAACCCTCCCCCGTATAGGGGGGGGGGGGTCGAACGGACTCCCCCTCGGTTTTTCGCGAATACCTCGCGTAAAAAGCGGCCGACCGCAACGAAGCTTTCAGTACCCTCGAGTTATAATCAATTTTACACCTACCCTAAAAAATGTAATGGCCCTGACTAATGACCTTTGACCTGTGACCTACTTTTCGAGACCATGTTTGGCCGGAATCGCGATTCGGCGTATGTCGGCTCGCATTTGCCGCGCGTTTGCAGTCCTTTCGTGGTTTCAAGCGTTCAAACATGGGATATGATGCTGCTCCCATGCATTAGGGTGGATGTCAAGGTCACCAGAAGGTCAGGTCAGTTCATTGACCTTTGATGACCTCGGTTTACTTTTTCGAGTTTTATCAGCATCTTTCTAGGCTAGTTTTTTTAGCTGATTTCGAATTTAACAACCATATATGAACATTTACGAAGTAGTTTTGGTGCCTTCGTAACATGTTACGAAGCTGTCAGAGGCGGTTGCCACCTAGTGCACCTACTACGAATACCCGGCAAAACCCTTACTGGTTGACCTGACCTAACCTGACCCGACCTGGCCTAAATGCATGAAGACATCATCTATGATCATAGCTAACATGATATTCGTGATCAGTTCCCTAAAAAAACCAATAGCAGCCACGTTTTACGACGTTCTAACAGGTCCCAGTTTTCCCCACTTTTGGGTCATTGACCTGACCTGGAAGGTCAACCGATGACCTAGGACCGACGACCTAGGATAAAATTGGGTACCATCGGCTTTCTCTCGTCACGGGCAGCACGCTCGTTTTTTTCCGCGAAGCTCTAGCTCAATCAGGGGCGAAACGGCAAGGAGGGGGTTCAACGGACCCCCCTTAAACGTTCGTGGCTGAAAAACACCAATACGGGCGAGGGTTAACCCCCACCCTACTGTGGGGAGGGCTATTCATAGCCCCTCTCGTGTTTACGCAATATCTTTAAAACCGCTGGACGTATCAAAACAAAGCTTTTAGGACCTTCGGCTGCATCAATTTATTTGACACCTTGTGCACTAATAAAATTTTCGTAGCTACTATAGATCGGCCGGAAATGACGCCAGAGTGACATCATGTTCGGCCGATTTTGATGCAAAGCATTGAACAACGGTAATCGCTCTCAAGATCTGAGTTTTAACCCGGCAAGCGGTGGGCCTCCCGGCTACCTTCCGCGCGGTGGGAGGGGGGGATTTTTGCCCCCCCCCCGAATCTCCGAAGCTACTATGACGGATCGGTAAAATTTAAATGGCGTTCGATAGCCTTGTTAAATTTGTCGAGGGAACTTCAATTTCATTGACCTCGGGGTCACCGATGACATCACAGGCCAAGTCAAAGATAAAATGTTTCACCGTTCACGGGTCTTTTAAGGAATGCGCTGCAACATCGAGTAAAGGGCATTTTGTCAAAAATCAGCGATAGGGCGTGAGTTGCCTATTATACGAGCATATGTTGCTATTGGAGGTCACTGATAATACCAGGTCCGATCACCAAGGGTCAGCACATGAACCTATCTTTACTAAGTAGGGTTGTGCGATGCATGTTTTATGGCCAATTTTTCATATTCGCCTCAATGGTGTTGGTTATAAGACCATCAGGGACGGTTTTTTGGTCACTTTCTGGTGGAGGTCAGGTCAATGTCAGGTCAAAAAGGTCAAATTTCAGGTCAAAGTTGATAGTTTCGCATAAAATTGGTATTGATTCGATGCCACTCGTCACGGCGAGTCTAATGGTGGTCTTTGTTTTGCGCTTTGTGGTCTAGAATTGCCAAAATCGAGTTTGAAAATTTGACGTCATTAATTTTGAACAGTTTTTTTTTGTTATAACTTGGCAAAAAGGAGTTATCGATCTAATACTTGGAATGTGAATAGAAGTCCATAGTGGCTATTACATATATTCCGTTTGTTTCGAAAATCGAAAAACTTTTGGGATTTTTTGGCTATTATATCTATTTCTTTTTATTTTTGGGGTCAACTTCAAAAACAAAATCGAGAGAACGTAGCCCTGGTAATTCTACACATTTCATGTCTTGAACATTTTTATGCATAATCAAATTTATAGACCTGACAGCTCTTCCCGCGAAGCTTTTTTTTTTGGTCGACAATGGCAGAAATGACGTCACTCCGACGTAGCGGCCAACTTATCATAGCCTTTGGAAAAAAAAAATTTGGTCACAATGTGCAAAAGGGTACTGAAAGTTTGGTGAAGATCGGCGCAGCGGTTCTGGAGATATATCGAAAAAAAAAACTAAAGATGGATGCAAAAAATGCCCCCCCCCCCCACCGCCTTGAGGGTTAAGCTAGATCCTTTTTTTTGCATGGGTGGACTCTACAGGGCTACCAAACTGATTTCGGACTTTCGAAATGTTGAATATTTTGAAAATTATAAATATAAAAACTCAGAAATTGTATTTTTTATTTTTTTACATATACGTTTCTGAATGAAAAAAAGCAGAATATGACCACGTTTCCATGGGCATCACTGATCCGGATCAGTAAAAATGGATTAGCTAATCCAGTATAGTTAGACAATATATGAAAATGAAAATAAGGGATTAACTGATTATATAAGCCTAATCCACTTGGAATTATATCATGTAACGAAGAGTTCGAGAAATATAATACGATTTAAGTTTGCTGATCCGGATCAGTGATGCCCATGGAAACGGGGTCTATATGTGTTTGAACACATATGCGTTGAATATATGTGAACTTCATCTGACAAACACCTTTTTTGTTGAAAAATGTCAACTTCAAAATTTGACCATTTTTGACCTAAAGTGACCTGACCTGACCTCAGCTATATTCAGCTAAAATGGCCTAAACTGACACATACAACACTGATTTCGATATATATGGCCTACATGAACCATAAAACATGTCTCACGTCACCGATGCACGATATAAAGCTTTCGTGACCTGGGATGAGATGGCCTTGACCTGAAAAATTCGAAGTACAAGTTCGGTACCCTCAGGTTATGTTACGCATATATTCACGAGTGTGCAAACAAAAAATGAGCCTGATCTGATTTGTTGGCCGGCGCCCAGAGTGCCAAGACGCTGATATTTTTACTTTGACCTGACCTGTGACGTCATCGATGACCTCGAGGTCAATGACATTAGGCTTCGCTCAACAATATTTCCAGGGCTACCAGGGGCCGTTTGAATTTTGACAATCGGCCCAGTAGTTTCGGAGTTAGGAGCCCCCCCCCCCCCCCACTGTAACGTGCTGTAACGTGCTGTGGGGCGCGTTAGAGCACATACCCCAGTGAGGCGTGGGTTAACAAATAAAAAAACACGTTGATTTCCGACGCTGGGAAATGCCCGCAATGATACCCACCCCACCACCCTCCCCCTACCCGGTCCAACAGGGTCTCAAGGAAATTCAACAACATGAACCGAAACAAAGGCTGCGATCTTTGCTGGAAATGGCACTCGTGAGATAAGTATTATTATGCTGAAGATACAACGACTTACTTGTTATTTCCGAGTATCCTCCACCGTCAGCTACGCTAACCACCCACACAATCACCGTTCAAATATTTAAAACCACGGAGCACCTTCACAACGCCGGCGCGCGGCCGGAACTGACATGGCGGCGCCGCTGCAGCAGAGTCAGACGCACGTGGATTGTTAGTAAGGGTGTAGTGTTGTCATGGTGTTGCCATGGTATACCTTACCATAGCAGCAGAAGCACACCCAGGGAACTGTTGCAAGAAATTTCTGGCCTTTCGTCCATAAAACTATTAATTGCTCAGGGTCTCAGCTAGTCCTTGGATGACGCTCCTTCCAACATATCAAAAATTGGCAAACACCTCTATGGAAAGGAGGAGACTTGATCGCCGAATTCACCTGCTGGATCCGCCCGTGGAAAGGTTGATTTTACTATGGTAGGGAATATTAGCTTACGAGGGTATCTACTAGCCTCAGGTGGTTACCACCTTGTAAACTGGGGTACAAAACCACCCCTGATAAACGTAACCATGGTAATATCAACATGTCAAGGCAGGATAGTATTCAGCACCATAGTAGGCTGGTAGTAATATGATGGTAGGCTGATGGTAAAATTTACCAAAGCTAGTAACTTAGTAAATTGATGGTAAAAACTTTTTTCAGTGTACACTGAAAACAAAATGACACAAAAAACGACTAAAAACACACAAGCAGAGTGTGTTAACTAGGCTTTCTTGTGTACCCTGCATCATGCATTTTTTGACCCGTCGCAGACGTGTCAATTTACTAATGTGTTAACCCAGTCATGTTGTGTCCTAAAACACAATATCATTGTGTCTTCAACACATAAGGGTTGTGTGAATACATTTGCAGAATACAAGGTAAATGTGTTACTCAATTCTCTTACCTGATTCTCTTACCTGATTGGGTTCCCATTAGTGTCGGAAAGAAAAAGGCAAGGTGGAAGGACCGAAAGGAATTGAAAGGAACCCTGAATGCCAGACGCGCCAGCCCAGTTGTGATATTCTTGACCATTACATTGTCCTGGGAGTTTTGACTGGTATTGTGCGTCTTCCACAAGCTCGTCAGATGAACACAGTCACATTTCTACACGCTTAGCTACGAGGAAGTAACCTACATACCTATAACTACTTACAAAATCAGCACTGCTCATCCTCAATCATATCTGAACAGGCTATTACGCGCATGTACCTCAATCATTTTCTTAAAGCTAGCTATGTTAGGTGCACGGACAGCATCCTCAGGCAGTGAGTTCCAAACAGCAATGCATCTGACAGAGAAAAAGCGCTTTCTAGTGTCTGTGTGGGTGAGAGTGGGGAAAATCCTAAAGCAGTGGCCCCTAGTCCGCTCCTGTGGAGGGCGGTCGAACAGGTCATCTGGACTCCGGCACGATCTACCGTTAAACAGCTTCCAACATTGTATCAAGTCCGCACGAATGAGCCTCCCTTGGACAGAATACAGGTTCAAGGACTGTAGGCGATCTGCATAGCTTAATCCATTCATTCCATCCACTCGCTTTGTCCACTTCCTCTGAACATTTTCTAAGACCCGCAAGTCTTTCAGATAACCTGTATGCCACAAGCAAGAACAGTATTCTATAACAGGTCGGATATGAGTAGTGAGCAAGAACAACATAAATGCGCGAGACCTGCAAACGGTAGACTTAAGAAAACTATGGGCCAGACCGCTAGCCTTGTGTGCAACAGTCCTAATGTGCTCGTGAAATTTAAGCTGCGAGTCGACAGTAACACCAAGATCAGAGTGAGAATCTACATGTGGGATTTGCTGTCCATCAAGGAAGTACACCGGTAAAGGCAAGTTAGCGCGGGGCCTCGCAAAGCGGAGAACTGCACATTTCTTTGGGTTCATTTTCAGACACCACGATGCTGCTGTGGTTTGCAGTGTATCAATGTCTTTTTGTACTTGGGCAGAGGACAACACTGGTGAGGTTCCTGGGGCATGTTTCACACAGGCATAAAGTTTCAAGTCATCTGCAAAAATGTTATATTCACTTCTCAGCTGTGATGCTACGCCGTCAATATAAACCAGGAACAACAGGGGCCCAAGGACGGAGCCCTGCGGTACACCACTGCTGACAACCCTAGGTTGGCTTATCATGCCCAATGTTTAATACACTGTGAATGTGTTACTAAATTTAACACAAATCGCAAGTGAAAGAAGGAAACACGTGGTGACTATGTAGTTTGTTGCCGGGGCGCAGTTGAAGGTGCTTTGGCTTTGGCTGGGCAGGCTGACTGCCAAAGCCGGGCCCCGAGTGGAATCGGGCGCTCGGGTGCGGTCAGGACTGAGCATGCGGCCGGCCGACCCATACGGTCAGGGCGCGGTCAGAGCTGAGCACGCGGCCGGCCGACCCATACACGACCTGACGTTGTGCCCGGTCGGCCGCTTCAGGGCCGAAGGGTGAACACGTCACGTGGACGGCTCATTCAGAGCACCAAGCGACGATGCCCCCCATGGTGGACTACTGCATAATGCAGTTGTTTAGACGTTCCAGACAGCCGGGATAACTTTTTCGGCCGTTTGTTTATCTTGTTTTGTTGGGTTAGGCCCTTTCGGTCTGACGAGACCCTTTCAGAGCCGGAAGGAAGATAAGAATTAGGGGGAGACATTGGTCTGGGCAGGCACCCTAGTAAGTCACCGGGGCTGAGCCCGTCCCGAAAGACAGGCCGACTAACCCCAAAGTACTCACTGCACCCGGCTACGGGGTGCGCTCCCTCGGGAGCAGCGGTGCTGAGCCCGCATGAGATAAAGTTGCCTGTCCAGCCCGGAGGGGATTGCGGCGTGGAGGAGAAGGATGTCACTATCCTGAGGATAGAAGCACGGAACGGGTGATTTCGGCCGCCGATTTTTCAAACATATCCTTTATAGACCGAGGAGTTTCTTCCTCCAAGCAGACGTTAATTAGCTATGCTTCAGCTTGCACTTAATGTTATCAGGGCATAGGTATTGCTCTAGACAATTTATCATGTATCGACTCCCTCGGCTGTATTGTGCATTTTGACCTTTCTCAAAACACTTTGGCAGATTTTTACAAAAACCCAGCATAAAAGTCGGTACTCGAAAAACGCCCTCTATTATCCCCATCTGAAGTTAAGGTTTAGAGGTCGCTCACTGGTGGATGACACGGTGTATTTGTGCAAGGGTACACGTCTACCATATCCGACAACACATGATTTCGATACACTGATGCATTACATTCGTCCAGCGTGCTTGGCACGAGAAAACTGTGTCATTATTCTGTTTTATGTGTTATCAAACGTGTCGAAGGTCCCGCCAAGCATGAAAATACTCAGCCTTATTGTGTTTTGGGTGCGATTAACACATGACTGATGTGTTACCAGTACAGAACATGCCCTCAATGAGTCGATTTGTTTTCAGTGTAGTGTGTTCATTGATCATTCGAGCAAAGGACGTCGTGGAGGACATCGAAAGCACAGCTGTGGAACCCAGAAAAGACTAAACCTGCACGACAACGACTTTTCGGCGTGCCGGAAACCGGAAGATTCACCCAAGAGACCCTTGGTGGGCGTGTTTGCCCGCACCCGGTGTAGGTCTGCATGACTATTTTACGGTCAGCGCTCGGACCCGAGCAGTGCGCAGTATCTGGTCCTATTATCCCTTTTACAGGGTCCGGCATATAAGTTTTGTCTTGTAAAAATGTGTCGTGTAAGCTGCTAGGTGAAAGTCAGCAATTGTTACAGGATATGCAATGCTCTAATGACATCTCTTTGGTAATGAACAGTTATTTAACATACACGCCATTTTTGCGTTGCTGAAACCACCGTTGATTTTCGTGATTTATAACCGAAATAGATATTAAATATCCATTCATGATGATCTCAGATTTACTTATCCCAAGTTGCGTCTTATCGGAAGAGAAACGGTGAAGCTATGCCCATGCTGTTGTCGTACCAATGTAAAACATGAATAATAATAAAAGACCAAATGTCTGTGAGTTTTGGATGTGTTACGATATATAAAGGGAAACCGGACGAGGGAGCTGGGACTGGAGTAATGAGACAGTTTCTGAGCAAGTTCTACGACGAACATACCTAGGGCATTATCATTTTCCCTTCTGGGTTTATGTGGGGTCTAATGCAAGAATACATTGAGATCAGTGATGGAAATCACAGAATAATACGAGAGTGTTAAGTGGTATAATGCGAGTATAATTTGCAAAATATTCCCCTTATATACGCTTAGAAGTAATACTAGAGGTTTCGATGTAAGGGTATTTTGGTAGATTAAAAGGAGTGTACTGTGGGTATCGCAGGGAATAGAACAGGAATCATATTCCTTTCCTCTTCGGTACTTACTAGGGTATATTAGAAGAATTCAAGGGAGCTATTTAAAGAACAAGGGTATAGTTTGGGTATATTCGAAGAAATGATCAGGGTGTTGTTTTAGACCAAAACCCCTAATATGCTTAAAAGGAATCAAAAAGGTTTTCAGTGTGGGGTATATTAGAAGAATTTCAGAGCGATATTCAAAGAAAGTGTATTTGGGGTATATTCGGAGAAATGATCAGGGTGTTGTTTTAGACCAATTCCCCTAATATGCTTAAAAGGAATCAAAAAAGCTCTCAGTGTATAGTGATAGGCAGTAAGCGGCATTCAAAACAAAGTGTTAAAAATCATAACTTCGGTAATATTTTTAGGTGCGGTTATTGGTCAGGACCAGGTCACCATAGGTCATCAAAGGTAAAACGTTGCCTATTTCATCGTTTTTCGTAAAACCGGCGCATGACTCAGGAACCAATAGAGCTACAGCGCCCTGGAAAAGCGCATTCGATATACCTTTTAAGTTTTTAACGCTCCTCCAGAAATAGGCGCTCAGATTTGACCTAGGGTTAACGATTTAGCCAAGCTCGAAAATGGCCGTTTTTACGAAAAAAATATTTGTTTTTTTCGATGATAAATTTTGACTCAAGTATAGCAGGACATATATTTTGCCTGCATGGTATTCCTCTCGTCAAGACGCATCGAATGAATTATTATTTGGTCTTGAAAGGTAACACTGTAAAAAATATTGACTAGCCCCTCGTCAAATGATTCTTAACGCTAAATGTCGGGGGTACAGACTAGTTTTGCATCCTACTTTTGACACACGCTGCGAGCCCCTGGCTTGTTTTGTGTTCGTCAGATGACAGTTACCAGGTGTCGGTTAGTTTTTACCACGTCCCAAAAATAGCTGGAGCGTTTCTGCCTTGTTTTGGAAGCAGGTCCTCGTTAATGCTGTGTATGATAACAAAGTACCTAGTAACAATAATAACGAAAAACAATGTCAAAACGAGGGCGGCTTGTTTAGTGACGAAGCTCAAAAGAAGCATCGTATTGTTGCTACTTAACGAATGAAGCTCAAACTAGGTCAAAACTAACGTATTGCTCAACCCATAGTCAGATGACCAGCAGATCCTACGCCGCCCAATCCAGTCATCGAATTTGCCAGCGAATTCGTTTGAAGACCATCATATTATTAAATATCGGTGGTCTTCAAACGAAATCCCTTACTAGTTTGATGACGAATTCATCCGGCCCATTCCAAAAACGCTCAAGATAAAATGAAAGTGTATTTCTGAAATAATGTGCTTTCTTGCAATGCACCTTTCGTATATCAAGCGAACCTTTCACTTCCAGCGCCCGTTTACAGTTATCAATCGAATCAGAAGCATGCACATACTCGTACCTATCGATAGATCTGAACCTAAGAACACAGAAGACATTTTGTAGAGTACCTATCTGAGCCTATGCAGTGGAGCCCGTGAGCCGCCCAACCGCAGCTGCCTCATGAACTTGATGATAGGTCTGAACCTCAGATTGGCCAGAGCTTGGCCGTCAATAACCAGCTTATTTATATCCACAGTTGTAGTGACTTAGGGTTTGGAATTTGCCAAACCTAAGTTTTGATTACCAAGAGAAGTTTTGTACTTCTTGCACTTGCCTTTTCTTCATAACTTTGGCGGAAATCGTCGTAGTGAAACTTCAGTGTTCCGTTAGCTGTCGGTTCTTGAGAGAGTTGGCCAGGCCGGACACCGGGGGCGGCTCCACAACTTTCGAAAAATCAAACCTAAGTCCTATTGCACTGCATGGAGAGCAATTCATTTAAAATCGCTCTTGTTCCCCCCCCCTCGACAACTTTGCAAACGTCTCTGCGCGATTTGGTTGAGAATAATGGCTTATGGCAAGTTATTGAATCAGAACGTCAATCACTGCAGGTCCTATATCAGCAAGCAATTCTTCATAACTAGACACTGCACAAATGGAAACGATACAGGTTTGCCCAGTGATAAACACTCGCACTGCACAGACTCGCGCACCCCCGACCGAACGCGGCACGGCACAGCGCAACTGGCGCCGGGAAGCCGGGAACGCATTAAGTGAAGGATTCACAGGTGCGCAACTTTATTGCGAACAATAAAAACCTACCGCAAACGATTAAAAAAAAAAAGTTTTAGGGCAATCGGAAATACAAATGTATTTACTTATAGAAATAAAATTGTTATTCACCTTCCAAATAACCCAACAATTTATTTGCCGTAAAAAGTGTCTGGAATGGAAAGTTGCAAACATGATTCAGCAAGTAGGGAACGCAGCAACTACCTGGCGAATAATCTCAGGCTGGTTTAGTGACGAGTGCATTGCTACGGCTTGTTCCTCACCCTTCACAGATTACTATGACAAAACTACCCCTAGTATTTTGATCATCCTGAGGCTGGCTTTCACCTAATAATTTGATGAGGGTCTTCCTCGTTTCGGATTGAGGCGAAAACAAACGTCAAACAACCTTGATAGTTAATTCAGCACTTAAAAACAAAGGTACACCTAGGGTATCATTGCAATACCGGATCATAACGATCTGGATAGTTCTCAGTCTGTAAGCTAACTAAGCGGTAACTAGTCAAGTGGTAGGTACCGGAAGCATTGACAACCTGGTGACTGTTTCGAGACCCTTGTTTTGACACATAGCTCGTCAATATTTTTTACAGTGAAATTTTCAAAATTTGAACTAAGGTCAATTTGTCACGACCGGACCAGAGAAGGTTATGCTGCACATCAGTCGATCCGAATCGTCGACCTGAACATAAGTAGCTAGGGTTTTTTTCACTGCGTTAGTATGTCTCTTTAAAACTTTATTGTTAAAAAAGTTCTTTGGACCTTCATGACTAACATAAACAGGAGCAACAGGTGCAATTTTCCGTACGACATGGCATTTCAAATGAGTGACCCGTTTATTTGCTGTTTTTCTACTAAATATTATATTAATTTGTTTTATCCCCATTCCACGCTGGCTTTGCTTTGGAACCGCAGCAGACGGTAGAGGTCAAGGTCACTGCTTAGGCGGCGGCGGATTGCTCTTTGCCTGGTCTTTGTGAATGTATGGGATACCAAGAATCGCCCTCCTGAAGCTATGCAATTTATTCATCTTTGTGTGCGGGCAGGTACATTGCTCCGTGCTCGCACAAAACGAGTTGAACGTCATCTTGTCTTATGGAGACGCACCTAATTAGGCAGGGTAACTTCATACATCACTGACCCTGTAAACTTACACAAGCTATCGTTAACTCGTTGGTTCGGGGTACACTTCCTTACACACTACATCGCCTTACCATTCACCCGCTGAACCACGTGATCAAAGACTTTTGACACTGGTTGATACGGCAGATCATTATCAATAACGTCGCTGACCTGCGGGGCCACAGTCGTCATACACTGGCTGACCTGCGGGGCCACAGTCGTCATACACTAGCTGACCTGCGGGGCCACAGTCGTCATACACTGGCTGACCTGCGGGGCCACAGTCGTCATACACTGGCTGACCTGCGGGACCACAGTCATCGTACATCGGTTGACCTGCGATACCTAGCGGCAGGTCCTTGGGCACATAGCGAATGTCGTTCAACTCACAGTACACTGCCTCTGAGTCAAGGTCATGATGCTGCTCCCCAGGACCGCTGCTGTCGACCTCGTCGCGCTGATGTGGTGTGACGCCACCACCGGCGTTCTGACGCTGACGTGATTTCGGTTTTGGAGCTGCAGTGTAACGGCGCTCAAAAGCGACTGGCTTTGGGAGCTGTGCTAGCTCCAGTGACGGGCTTATGCCGCTCGGTGGGCTGGTGTTTCTCTGCCTCACTTTTCCACCTATCACCAAAGCAGCTACAGCCACGACCAGCAGTGGTGGCCCGATGGCAAAGGCCAGCTTCCAGATTTTCCAACCAGAACTTCTGGCTTCTATAGCCTGGCACAGAGACGCAGCTTCACCGCGATCAGCGCACTTCGAGCAGACAAACTCTGCCAGGGTCGGCGTGAGTGCTCCAGCCGCGCAGCGAACCTGAGCCAGGACCTGCCGCGTTCCTCTTCCCTGGTCGTTATTCGACATTTCGTCCCCTGCCACGAGCCGGAGCGCCTGGCGGTTGGGATGACAGCTACACGGCATGCGGAGGGCAATGTCGAGCTGGGACACCCGTCCGTACTCAGCGAGGTTCAGGGAGCCATACTCCGCTTCGTGAGCTATGACTTGCTGGAAGGAAAGCGTTGCTACTCTTCGGGGATTGGCTGCAAGACTGACGAAAGCGTTGGCGCGCACCGACATGAACGAAGACATTTGCAGTAACGCTGATCGGTTGAAGCGCACGTCCAACGCGTGCGACGACAGCTCCTTGACCTCAGTGGAGTAGATGATGAATGAGGTCGCGCTGAGGTTCAGCCCGCTCTGGCCAACTCGCCCCACGCTGCTGTTCCGGATCTGGAAGTGGTCGAACGTGCCGCTGATGCCGAGGGGCTCGATGTCTCCTAGTTGACTGGACAGCACAGTGAGGTTCCCCCAGCCGTCATCAGCCTGAAGGCAGCCACTCCGGATGGTCGGGACGATCGTCACCCTATTCAGGATGAAGTTGCTGACGTGCCCGCTGAAAGAGTTGTTCCCACACCCGTCGGGCAACGCAGTGTTGTTTATATGAACTTGATCTATTTGGGACTGAATCGCGCTGTCCTCTATGATCAAGCTCTGGATGTTTTGGAAAGACACACTTTTGATGACAGAGTCGGCTGCAAACGCAGACTCAGCAATGCTACAGCTGGTCACTCCGCTGATGACAATTTCGGGACCAGGACTCTGTAGTCTTGAAAAGACATCACGGTCCAGGTAAAGTCGGTTTATATCATTCATTGTAATGGTCATATTCTCCGTTTTCGTTGTACTCCTCCAATCGGTTTTACCAATCCGGAGGTTGCTGATGTTGTTCAGATGAAATGCGCGGAGATTTCTTAGGCCCGTCAGAGCATCATCCTTTATGATGATCCCCCTGGCATTTGAAATCCGAATGTCTTGAATAGAAAGCGGAAGTTCTCCAGCAAAAAATCTCGTCTGTGAAAGAAGCATTCATTTTATGTAAAAATGATACTACAATAAGATACGTACAATTTGTCCATCCTACAAACAGCTGGTCATCTACATGCCTACCTCTTCTGCGTCTCATTATGTTTCGCAGATAAGGTAAGGTATAGAGTGGGACAAAGCGACCTATGCTGAATATGCCGACGCTTGATTACTAAGCTTGGAAAATTATCCCTTTTCCAGTGTGATCCCTATTAAATTGCCTTTTATTTCAATTTCGTTTCATTTCTGGAGGCGTTCACATCTAGGAGATATTAGCAAAACTTTGAACCTTATGCCTTCTGGCCACTTTGCCCCAGACCATGTGGCAAAGAGGATGTGGCTGGAGGCGTTCACATCTAGGAGGATGTAGAGGTTATATGATCGCGCTGTCCTCGATTTCGATACATTTCTATATCTATAATAACGTTTGTTATTCAGGTTGAAGCAGCTGATGGAATAAGGAGCTGTCCACTCAGTCATGTCCACTTTCCCCGTGTCTACCAACCGAGACAAAACAAAGTCTTCCAACTCTGTTATTAGTGGGGCAAAACGCATTTAAATTGGCAAAGGACATGTACGATAACCACTCAATGCAGGAATGAAAACACTTAAATAACCTTCCAAACGGTCATGGCGCAAAGTACCATTTTAAAACGTAAGAATATCGGGATAATGTCAATAGCCTGGGGGGAAAATGCCTATTCATTTGCCACGGAAAAATGTCGACAGGTCGGAAACCCCGCGGTCTGGCTCATTCGAACGACTGCAAAGAAAAGTAAAATTGGCAACCACAAACTGGAGCTCACGTCATTTTGCAGGGCTAAAACGAAGGGTGGCCGCTTTGCCCACTCTCCACTATACCTTATCCCGCGCTATTCAGCCGAACGCGCCCTGCTGGAGGAGCAGGGTCTGCCCCCTATCTTACTTTCGAGCGGATGGTCGTAGAAAGACTGGGAAAAACAGCAATCAAAGGTTAACGTCAACGTTTGTATAAACGTTCAAAAGTTAAAGAGACCCTCCCACCTTAACATTAGATTTGAGTTGAGATAGCCAAAATGGGGTCCCTGACTCACTATTACCGGTTTCGGCACTCACAACATCGAGAAATGCCTTAAATCGGAAATATTGAATTTCAAAATTGCAGCATTTTGATTCAGAGGGGCTAATGCATAGGAATACCCCTCTGAATGTGTGACGTCAGCGCAGATATCTAACGATTTTTAAATGTTTGACTAAAACGTTTTGTAGCACGCGGTGGTATATGCTGCTTTGCGCGCAACAAGTGCCGCACTTTCAGCTGCCAAACTATTGCTTCCAAATAAAGTCGCTAGGAACAGCGGAGATCCCAAAAAGTAAACAAAAGTTAAAGTCTAATATCTTGAAAACCGGTGAATATTTTTCGGTGAAATTTGGTAGATATTTGTTTTCGCTCTTTCTGAACCGAGCGACATCACTTTCATGCCAATTCATAAACTTTTTTGAAGGTGGGAGGGTCCCTTTCAGTATAAACTTTAAGCTAAATATCAAAGAGCCATTTATGGACAAAGTCGCAATATTGCTAATCATTGCTAATTGGCATATTTACCACCAAAATGATAGCTAGCGATTACGGTCTTTTACTGTCGAGTGTCGGCGTTACTGTCGGCGTGCGCCACCTACCCTGCTGTAGCTGACACCGTCGTAGTCACAAGCCATGGTAACGGCCTGGCCGACGGTTGGCTCGAACCGACACCCGTTGCTAATTCGATCCTCGTACCAGACGGCGGAATCGGCACCGCCTGACAGAGCAGCCACAGCTAATGGCAGAATCACGGCCAGTGGGGGTCGATGAGTAGACCCCATGGTCCCGCGGAACGCCCTACAGCAGCGGCACAGCCGAACGGTCGGCCGGTCGAGTTACCAGTGCCACTCGCGAGAGTGGCCCGGGGCCTCCGAAGGGACGTGCAGATCTGTCCCGGAAACATGATGATTTTTATCAGCCACTTTGACCGGAAACGGTGCTGCCTGGCAGAGACGACGCTGAGCACAGCGGCGTAAGGGCTACTTGGTGCAGTCCCTCACTCTATAGCCCGCGCCGGGCCAGTGCTCGGCGGCAACGGCGCCGGGCCGGAAGGGGGGAGGGTGTTTAAACATCCCCTTCTAACTCGGCTTTTGGGCCACGTATAGTGATAGGCAGTAAGCGGCATTCAAAACAAAGTTAAAAATCATAACTTCGGTAATATTTTTAGGTGCGGTTGTTGGTCAGGACCAGGTCACCATAGGTCATCAAAGGTAAAACGTTGCCTATTTCATCGTTTTTCGTAAAACCGGCGCATGACTCAGGAACCAATAGAGCTACAGCGCCCTGGAAAAGCGCATTCGATATACCTTTTAAGTTTTTAACGCTCCTCCAGAAATAGGCGCTCAGATTTCACCTAGGGTTAACGATTTAGTCAAGCTCGAAAATGGCCGTTTTTACGAAAAAAAAATATTTTTTTTTTTCGATAATAAATTTTGACTCAAGTATAGCAGGACATATATTTTGCCTGCATGGTATTCCTCTCGTCAAGACGCATCGAATGAATTATTATTTGGTCTTGAAAGGTAAATTTTCAAAATTTGAACTAAGGTCAATTTGTCACGACCGGACCAGAGAAGGTTATGCTGCACATCAGTCGATCCGAATCGTCGACCTGAACATAAGTAGCTAGGGTTTTTTTTTCATTGCGTTAGTATGTCTCTTTAAAACTTTATTGTTGAAAAAGTTCTTTGGACCTTCATGACTAACATAAACAGGAGCAACAGGTGCAATTTTCCGTACGACATGGCATTTCAAATGAGTGGCCCGTTTATTTGCTGTTTTTCTACTAAATATTATATTAATTTGTTTTATCCCCATTCCACGCTGGCTTTGCTTTGGAACCGCAGCAGACGGTAGAGGTCAAGGTCACTATTTAGGCGGCGGCGGATTGCTCTTTGCCTGGTCTTTGTGAATGTATGGGATACCAAGAATCGCCCTCCTGAAGCTATGCAATTTATTCATCTTTGTGTGCGGGCAGGTACATTGCTCCGTGCTCGCACAAAACGAGTTGAACGTCATCTTGTCTTATGGAGACGCACCTAATTAGGCAGGGTAACTTCATATATCACTGACCCTGTAAACTTACACAAGCTATCGTTAACTCGTTGGTTCGGGGTACACTTCCTTACACACTACATCGCCTTACCATTCACCCGCTGAACCACGTGATCAAAGACTTTTGACACTGGTTGATACGGCAGATCATTATCAATAACGTCGCTGACCTGCGGGGCCACAGTCGTCATACACTGGCTGACCTGCGGGGCCACAGTCGTCATACACTGGCTGACCTGCGGGGCCACAGTCGTCATACACTGGCTGACCTGCGGGGCCACAGTCGTCATACACTGGCTGACCTGCGGGGCCACAGTCATCGTACATCGGTTGACCTGCGATACCTAGCGGCAGGTCCTTGGGCACATAGCGAATGTCGTTCAACTCACAGTACACTGTTTCTGAGTCAAGGTCATGATGCTGCTCCCCAGGACCGCTGCTGTCGACCTCGTCGCGCTGATGTGGTGTGACGCCACCACCGGCGTTCTGACGCTGACGTGATTTCGGTTTTGGAGCTGCAGTGTAACGATGTTCCGAAGCGACTGGCTTTGGGAGCTGCGCTAGCTCCAGTGACGGGCTTATGCCGCTCGGTGGGCTGGTGTTTCTCTGCCTCACTTTTCCAACTATCACCAAAGCAGCTACAGCCACGACCAGCAGTGGTGGCCCGATGGCAAGGGCCAGCTTCCAGATTTTCCAACCAGAACTTCTGGCTTCTATAGCCTGGCACAGAGACGCAGCTTCACCGCGATCAGCGCACTTCGAGCAGACAAACTCTGCCAGGGTCGGCGTGCGTGCTCCAGCCGCGCAGCGAACCTGAGCCAGGACCTGCCGCGTTCCTCTTCCCTGGTCGTTATTCGACATTTCGTCCCCTGCCACGAGCCGGAGCGCCTGGCGGTTGGGATGACAGCTACACGGCATGCGGAGGGCAATGTCGAGCTGGGACACCCGTCCGTACTCGGCGAGGGTCAGGGAGCCATACTCCGCTTCGTGAGCTATGACTTGCTGGAAGGAAAGGGTTGCTACTCTTCGGGGATTGGCTGCAAGACTGACGAAAGCGTTGGCGCGCACCGACATGAACGAAGACATTTGCAGTAACGCTGATCGGTTGAAGCGCACGTCCAACGCGTGCGACGACAGCTCCCTGACCTCAGTGGAGTAGATGGTGAATGAGGTCGCGCTGAGGTGCAACCCGCTCTGGCCAACTCGCCCCACGCTGCTGTTCCGGATCTGGAAGTGGTCAAACGTGCCGCTGATGCCGAGGGGCTCGATGTCTCCTAGTTGACTGGACAGCACAGTGAGGTTCCCCCAGCCGTCATCAGCCTGAAGGCAGCCAGTGCGGATGGTCGGGACGATCGTCACCCTGTTCAGGATGAAGTTGCTGACGTGCCCGCTGAAAGAGTTGTTCCCACACCCGTCGGGCAACGCAGTGTTGTTTATATGAACTTGATCTATTTGGGACTGAATCGCGCTGTCCTCTATGATCAAGCTCTGGATGTTTTGGAAAGACACACTTTTGATGACAGAGTCGGCTGCAAACGCAGACTCAGCAATGCTACAGCTGGTCACTCCACTGATGACGATTTCGGGACCAGGACTCTGTAGTCTTGAAAAGACATCACGGTCCAGGTAAAGTCGGTTTATATCATTCATTGTAATGGTCATATTCTCCGTTTTCGTTGTACTCCTCCAATCGGTTTTACCAATGCGGAGGTTGCTGATGTTGTTCAGATGAAATGCGCGGAGATTTCTTAGGCCCGTCAGAGCATCATCCTTTATGGTGATCCCCCTGGCATTTGAAATCCGAATGTCTTGAATCGAAGATGGAAGGCGTCCAGCAAAAAAATTCGTCTGAAAGAAGCATTCATTTTATGTAAAAATAATACTACAATAAGATATGTACAATTTGTCCATCCTACAAACATGCTTTGACTGGTCATCTACATGCCTACCTCTTCTGCGTCTCATTATGTTTCACAGCTAAGATAAGGTATAGAGTGGAACAAAGCGGCCGCTGCTTAATATGCCGACGCTTGATTTTTAAACTTGGAAAATTATTTCTTTTCCTATGTGATCCCTATCAAATTGCCTTTTATTTCAATTTCGTTTCATTTCTGGAGCCGTTCACATCTAGGAGATATTAGCAAAACCTTGCACCTATGCCTTCTGGCCACTTTTCCCCAGACCCCGTGGCAAAGAGGATGTGGAGGCGTTCACATCTAGGAGGATGTGGAGGCTATATGATCGCGCTGTCCTCGATTTCGATACATTTCAATATCAATAGCGTTTATTGTTCAGGTTGAAGCAACTGATGGAATAAGGAGCTGTCCACTCCGTCATGTCCAGTTTCCCCGCGCCTACCAACCGAGACAAAACAAATTCTTCCAACTCTGTTATTAGTCGGGCAAAATGCATTTAACCCATTAGTGGCAGGCTCCTGGCTACCCCTATTAGTGGCAGGGGGGGGGGCTGTTTACGACCCCCCCCCTGATATCTCGAGATCTAACGGGCCGATTTTCAAAATTCAAACGGCATTCGATTTCGCTCAACGTGATCTACATTTCTAAAAAATAAAAATTGGAAAATGTCAATAGGGGGGGGGGGGAAGAGGCGGGTAAAAACGGGCAAATTGCAGATACATTTTAGACTGTTTATCACGGCCAGGTTTCTGAACCAATCTTAACGCAACTTTTGCCGATCGATAGAGAATGAACCAGGAATTCACATGGATCCTAAAAATATGCATTTTCAAAAATCATAGGCGGATACAGATCATTGAGATTGGGGGTACACAAAAAGTATAGTAAATAAGGTTTTTGTTGGTACTGTTTCTAAAAAGGGTGGTAATGGTCTTGTTATGTTACAATTTTCTTATGAGAGAACGACTACAATTGTATTGGTCATGCATAGGCGGTGTCAGGGCACCTATGTTGGGAGGTAAAGCATAACCCCCTTTTTGGACGCCTGGATCCGCCTATTATAGCAAAAACGTGTCAAAAGAGGATGAACAATAACTTTGTATATGTTATCACATGATACCTTTCATTCACTGTTCGTAAAACTGGTGCATACAGTTATAATACATCAGCATCGTGATTTTCGCCCAAATGACTCGCTTCACGAATAGGACCCCCCAATTCCCAGTGCTCTGGAGCCGCCCCTGGTAAAGTTATGAACTTGAAATTTTCAGGGAATGTGCCCAATTTAGTTTTAGGAAAAGTCAGAAAATTTCAACATCGTAGCTTTAGCGGTTTCGGAGATATTCCCGAAAAACCTGAGGGGTGGATGAAAACAACCCCCTGCCACTAATAGGGTTTAACCCGCGCCCCGTTGAGGTCTGGCATGTTCCACGTCCTGTTGGGGGGGGGGGGGGGCAAAGAAGGGCCCCGTCGTATCTCCGGAACCAATAGCCGGATCGAAAAATTCAAACGGCAATCAAAAGAGCTCATCGAGATGCACAGGATAGGATATCGATGACCTTGATATTTGACCTGTGACGTCACAGAGAGGTCAAACAAGGTCAAATCAGTCCAATTTCCAATGACGAGAAGTCGGTCATAAAAATGAAAGCTAAGTTTTCAAAATGAGTCTGGATATGATGTAAATGATAGATCTGGCATGTGGAAAGTCATCTGAGTGGATGATGACCTGTGACGTCACAACAGGGGTCAGCCTCGACCAATCAGAAAACACTTTGGTGAATCGTAAGGAAAGGCATGTTAAATTGTGAATATTCGAGTTTTATGAAGACATGTCATATATATGCATCCACAGATGACAGAAACCTCCTTGACCATTTTGCTTGGACCTATGACGTCACAGGAATGTCAAATAAGGTCAAATTGTACCGGTTTACAACAAAAACAATTTTTTACGTAAAAGTGACTTAACCTTCGCCGGCCGAGGGGGGGGGGCGGGTGCCGCCCCCCATAGGGTTTTTTCGCGTTAGCTCCGAACACGCTGGCGATAGAGAGCTGAAACATGGCATACCTGACCTTTGATTCCAGCTGGATCTTTTGACACCAACCGCATTTTTGAGTCAGGTCAGGTCACTGATCTATGACGTCATAAGTGGACCTCTGCACGGTCTTCAGATGTCGCAACTTCGCAACGCCCTCACTGCCAGAGGAGATGTCACAGGGAAATGAAACTTGCAGGATCTAGTATCCATTATGAGTCTAACAACTTGTATATCTCGGATTTTTCCTAAAGGTCATATGAGGTCAGGTCATTTTCGTGACCTAACCATTATAACCCGCGCCCTGATGGGGTCTGCCGAGCAACGCGGTCTGATGGGGGGCCATTTTGGCCCCCCTAAGATCTCGAGAACCACGCAACATAGCGACAAGCGGTAAACGGCGTTGGATAGCCCCAATGGGGAACTACCTTGCGACCCAATTTCATTGACCTCGGTCAAACCGATGACGTCACAGGTCAGGTCAAAGGTCGAATTTTCACCGTTTACAGGCATTTCAAGAAATGCGTTGTAAAATCGAGTAAAATGCATTTCATTGAAAATCATCGATGGGGAAATGTTCTTCAAACACATATTTTGCTATTTGAGGTCACTGATACCAGGTCAGGTCACAGAGGTCAGGTCACTGGGGGGTCACAATATGAAAGTGTCGTGTGATACATGTTTTATGGTCCATTTTACATGACAAATGCGATTATGTGGGTCAGGCAGACTTTTGGGCCAGCTTAGGTCACGTTTTGGTCAAGGTCAGGTCAAGGTCAGGTCAAGGTCAGGTCAAGGTCAGGTCAAATTAGGTCAAATTTCAAAGTTGATATTTTTGCATAAGATGGGTATCGATTCGATGCAGCTCGTCACGGGGAGTTCAATGGTGGTCTCTGTTTTGCGCTACGAGGTCTAGAATTGCTAAAAATTGAGTTCAGAAATTTGACGTCATCAATTTTTAACTGTTTTTTTCGCTATAACTTGGCCAAAAAAAGAGGTATCGATCTCAAATTTGGTATGTATATCGAAGAGCGCAGGGACTATCACAGATATTCCGTTTTTTTCGAAACTCGAAAAAAAATTGGATTTTTTTGAGTTTTTCTAAAAAAATCAATTTTTATTTTTGGTGGTCAGAATCCAAAAATTTTGAAAATCCGAGACAGCAGTTTTGTAGCGCCGTCTTTTCTCTACACAACCACATAAAGAACTTTAAAATTGCTTGTTAACTGTAGAATTGGTGAGCGTTTCAAGATGTCATGTTTTTTGCTCATTTTTACTCGAACATGACCTCAGTTTGACCTCAATAACTCCTGACCTGAGGTGACCTGTGACTTGAAATTTTGTGTGAAGGTGTCAAATTGATGCCCGGTAAGGTACCAAAAATTTGTTTTCTCGCTATTTAAGAAAAACCACAGGGGGGGCCAAAATGGCCCCCCATCAGGGCGCGGGATAAGTCAATGGGGAAAAATGAAAACTGCTATTCTGGCGCCGGAAACGATCTCCAACTATCTCAAGCACACAGAATCGTGATTTGATGCACTCCTTGCAAGGTTCGATGCGTCACTTTTGCCATGTTGACCTTGCGTGACGTCATTTATGACGTCATCAAGGTCATATTAGTTTTTCGTCAATAACTCCCGATCAAATTGAGCTAGCGAGTCGGAAAAGCCACCAATGGACTCAGGAAGACCTGCCGAATCGAATAATATGCAACATGACCTCTTTCGACCAACTTCGTGACCTGGGGGTGCTGACCTGACCTTGACCTAAGGTCAACACCCTAAGTTGACCTGACCCGAACAAAAAGTATATCATTCGACGCGCCTGATCAAGGCAAACACAATGCTGCCAAAATCGCGGCTCTGCGGCCGTTTTTTTGCGAAGTTATTCACCAAAAACTGAACCGTACCTTGGGGCACTTGACCTGACCTCAGAGGTCACCGGTTGACTTAGGACCTTGAAATCGGGTACCAATCTCTGCGTCTCGTAACGGCGCACACGCTCGTTTTTTTTTCGCGACGAGCTAGCTCCACCAGGGGCGAAACGGCGAGGGGGGGGGGGGTCGTACCCGCCCCCCCCCCTCGGCCGACGCGTATGTAGAAAACCAATAGGTCCGGCGAGGGTTAAGTCACGTAAAGGATCATATTCAGTCACTAAAAGGTTGATTAGAATCATAAATATTACTCCTGACTGATTTCAAGCACAAATACCGAAAATATTGTGACGTCATAAGAACAGTCGCTATTTTTTCAGTCATTCAAATGGCTATATCTCAGGCAGTTTTAGAGATATTTTGTTAATTTTTGGCATGTGTAAGGCCAGTAAGAGGTTCTCTAATACATATACCGTTTTTTTTAAATTTCCCCAAATTTACAAAATATTTCAAGAAATTTAATTTTTGAGTTCAAAAATCCCTAGATGTAGAGATTTTAATATTTTGGAAATTTCGAGATAGCCATTTAGTTTGCCATGCTTTTTTATACCTGTGGTTTAATTTTTGAGTCGCTAGGTTGAAACCCTGATTTTCTGCGATTTTTCTCCGTGAGCAAATTTTTCGACGAAAAATCGCCGAACATGACCTCAGTTTGACCTCTATAGCTCGTGACCTGAGATGAACTGAGGCCAAATTTGTTTCAGGAGTTGTGTAAAATTGATGTCCGGAGAGGTGCTGAAAGTTTCAAGTCGAAATTCGCAGCCGTTTCTGAGTTATCTCCGAAAAACCACAGGGGGCCTTTGCCCCCCCCCCCCCCCCAACGGGTCGCTGGTTAAATTGGTAAAGGACATGTACGATAACCACTCAATGCAGGAATGAAAACACTTAAATAACCTTCCAAACGGTCATTCCCAAAGTAGCATTTTAAAGCGTAAGAATATCGGGATAATGTCAATAGCCCTGGGGAAAAAATGCCTTTTCGTTTGCCACGGAAAAATGTCGACAGGGCAGAAACCCCGCGGTCTGAATCATTCGAATGGCTGCAAAGAAAAGTAAAATTGGCAACCACAAACTGGAGCTGACGTCATTTTGCAGGGCTAAAACGAGGGGTGGCCGCTTTGCCCACTCTCCACTATACCTTATCCCGCGCTATTCAGCCGAACGCGCCCTGATGGAGGAGCAGGGTCTGCCCCCTATCTTACTTTCGAACGGATGGTCGTAGAAAGACTGGGAAAAACAGCAATCAAAGGTTAACGTCAACGTTTGTATAAACGTTCAAAAGTTAACGTTCAGTATAAACTTTAAGCTAAATATCAAAGAGCCATTTATGGACAAAGTCGCAATATTGCTAATCATTGCTAAATGGCATATTTGCTACCAAAATGATAGCTAGCGATTACGGTCTTTTACTGTCGAGTGTCGGCGTTACTGTCGGCGTGCGCCACCTACCCTGCTGTAGCTGACACCGTCGTAGTCACAAGCCATGGTAACGGCCTGGCCGACGGTTGGCTCGAACCGACACCCGTTGATGATGTGATCTTCGGTCCAGACGGCGGAATTGGCGCCGCCTGACAGAGCAGCCACAGCTAATGGCAGAATCACGGCCAGTGGGGGTCGATGAGTGGACCCCATTGCCCCGCGGTACACCCTACGGCAGCGGCACAGCCGAACGGTCGGCCGGTCGAGCCACCAGTGCCACTAGCCGGAGATTTCTTGCTGCTCCGAGGCCTCCAAAGGGACGTGCGTCGTGCTGACCCGTCCCGGACACATGGTGATTGTCCTGTATAAGCCCCTTTGGCCGGAAACGGTGCTGGTGACTAACCACTGACCAGTGATAAGGTGGAGTGAAAACATCAGAATTCTAAGAATATGAGTGCCCCGGACTTATCAGCTGCCAGCAGCGCCGGCGCTGCGGTTTCAGCTTGTGCTTTTCTGCTGTCTGTTTTAGGTATTCATGCAACTCTTCCTGCAGTAGGGTGTTGGATTTGTTATTCGCTGTTGTTTATGTTATCTAACTTTATAACTTTCCACTGTCCGTTCGGTGGTCGCAGTGTGGCGCGGCGGTGCGGCGGCACCTTTTGTGACCTGACCTGACCTTGACCCGTACTTAGTATGACCCCTATACGCACATGGTACCTTCACTAGGTCTTTGAGATCATTTTTGTTGAGTTTCGAGCAGCAGCTATCGATTCCGCTGTCCGTAAGCCTAATCATGCAAAACCCCAGAATTTGACCTTTGACCTGATCTTGACTCGAAAGTTTACCTCAATCTTAAAATCTTAAGGGTATTTTGGGAAGGTCTCGTAGAGGCCTTTCGAACGCCGCCTCGCGGGGCTCGATACGACCATTGGTTCTTGAGATAAAAGGGGGGGTCGGATCCGACCCCCCAGGCTGTCGTGGATACGGAAATAGCCCAGGGGGTGCCGGGCTAATTCTACAATTTGACAGAACATAATATAAGTTTATCTTTAATAAATATATGTTATGCCTGTGTTATCCACTCATACACATACATGTACCTACTGCCATCAGTAGGTATGTGAAAGCTATTGCCATTCATTATCTTCATTCACTTGTCCTTCAGAGCATTATTCACCCGACAAATATCACATTCTAACACGACATGCCAAAAGTGCATTACCTTCGGTCACTATATTGATAAGATAATGAGTCCCCATTGGTGCCAAATCAATTCCATGACAATCTACACGCCTCGACCACTGCCATAATCTGAATGCATTGCCTGCTCGCACTTCCTGCAGACAGTGTATCGACGTTGCGTAGACCGCACTCAGCACCGGCCATTTGAGGCTAAGTGATCGTGGCACGCCGGGCGGTCGGACCACTTACCTGTCTATTGATCTATTGGCTCACTGACCCGATCGCTGTGCTGAGGAGCCCCCTGTGGACCTCGAGGAGTGACATTAGGTGGGGTGGACGGCCTGACCTGGATACAAAGACGATCGGGTGATGGAGGAGATGGGCACAGAAGAGCCCGCTGTGATCACAAACTTAGACGGAATATGTATCGTATCATGCATTATCAATCTCAAAGGTTTTTGAGTGTTGGTTTTGAGTGGGAGTGTAAAAATCTTCGCGTTATGTGAAATGCTGAGGTCGTTGCACAAGAATACCTTTTGAACTAAAGCTAAAGACACGGGGCTCTTCTAACAATAAACGCATGCACATTTAACTTCTTGCACAAAGCCATTTTCTTGCCCAATATACCTACATGAGTTTTTTTGTAACGTTTACTATGACATGCAATAGGTATGTAAACTGAAAAAAAAAACAGTCGCTTTGTACTTTTTTGTATAACTGAACGATCTGAACCGGTAATAAAAAATAAAGATAAGTATAACTTACAGGCTAACAAAAGGAGAACGTTCGCAAAGCGTGCACTATATTGTTGAGTCACCAGTGCGGCGGGAGGCGGCTAGCGGCCCACATTCTGGTCACTCTGAGGCCTGAGCTGAGCTAGCCGTTAGGCACGTGCGGTCAAACCAGATAGGTGGTTATTTCGGGTGGTAATTTTCCGATAATTCGGAGCCCCACACGAAGGCTCATTCCTCTCGGCTCTGACGGCGAGCCGAGCTAAACAGATTCGCCCGCAGGTCTGGTGTTTATTCACTGCTGTTATTTCCAAGTGGATGTTGTATGTACGAGTCAGCTGGTAAGCGGCGGACGTCCCGCCCAAATCATGCTGCCGCTATGGATAATGCCGAAGCATGCACTGTGTAATGTGCAAATAAGCTGTTAGGTACTGTCATTTCTGTGGCCGAGAAAGAGGGCAAGCTGCATTTGTAATTGCTTTATTTTATTTGAATATTTTCATGGGTCCAGCCATAATCAGAACAATCACTCGCTTGTAACTAAACTAACAATTTGTTTATTTCATCGTTATTTTCGAAAGCCCTTGGAAGGTTGTTGTTCACTGCACGGAACAAATAGAAGGAAATAGGTACTTTATAAAATAAGTGCCAAAATAAACTGATTCAGTAACAAGTCTGATCTTCACGTGAGGCCTGATCAAATATAATAACGCTTATTTACATATCCTATTACACTTTCTACACAATTACAGTTGCCTCTCACTCCACAACAAACAATTACACCACATCACTCTCTCGCCCAGACCGCTGTGTCACTGCCTGCTCGTCTTCATCGGAACACTGTGTGTAACTGACACACCCTGAGGGCCCTCAGACCACTATCCGACCGTCAGTCCCCGAGTGAACAGCGGATGACTGATGAACTCCGAGTGTAGCGTTACCCACCGGGAGGCCTCGCGAGTCGCCCCGGGCGGCGCCGCTGAAGATGACGGAAGACCCGGTCTGGGTCGTGTGCCGGTTATTGCACCGCGTGCTGGTTTGTCAGAGTGAAGAGCCTCAGCCTGGCCGACCCGACCGAGGTGGTGGGCGGCACGAGAAGTTGATTACTTTCCGCGGAAGGCAGTCGTAAAATCAAGCGGAAAGATGAGACTGGCTGGGATAGTGCCTCGGTTCATTGTTTTTGGTTGCGGTGAAAGGACACAGCTTTTACCAAACAAGTGGTGTGTTATTACGGTGGAAGTCATTCAATAGTTTAATTGTAGCGTTGTAATGGATAGTTTTCTCTCATCCATCACAGGGAAATAAATGGCCCATTTTAGATTTTAGGCGACGGGAGATGACTTGTATCATCAACTCTAAATGGCATTCGTTATCTAGAGCCTTGTATGAAGTGAAATATATTGAAATGTTATCAGTTATGTAATCTTCGACTTTTGGTAGCAATCCAGCTATATCAAAAATGTCGTCAATGATACACATTTTTTTCATTTGATATGAGTCAAACACACCATTAGCTCAAAGAAATATTGCATAAAGAGAGCAATATTGTTGCACTCTGCTCTTCTTTATACCTCACGTTCCAAAGCAACGAACATATTTTTCTTCATGAATATTTCGGTCGCTTTATTACGACACACGCCAGGTCTGTACAAGGCCATATATAGGGTCTGTATGTCCGGCTAGAGGCTTTCTTTTTATAGCCTGCGACTGGACGGCCTGGATTATTAATATCTTGGTCTGGATAGCGTGAGCAGAGCCATCCATCGCGATTCCGATCGGTGTCTTCCCTCCAGGAGCCCGAGTGGGTCAGGTCACTTGCGAAACAGGCGTCAGCAGTTTCATTACACGACTCATCAGAGACTGAAATGGACTTTGGATGCATAGAAGCAGATGCCGCATGTACAGTTCCGTAAAAACACGGCGCTCGCTCATATCCATTAATACGCCTAATACCCGATACATTGATTTGACTAATGGTTTATTGACCCCCTGATTAATTGTATGATTAATCGACTGTCGCCTCTAATCTCTCGTCTTCCAGCCGAAAACGACACGACCTGTCATGACACAGCGTCGGCGACATAAAATCTGTCCCGATAACCGCCCTCAGACCAAACAGAACCTTCTGCGCCCTTCCTCGCCTGCCATCAGTATGTAGGTGCGGCGGCGCGACCGTCTCTATAGCCGGTATAATTCAACTGTTCGTCCAAACCCGGCACGGCGACTGCCACCCGGAGTCTAATTGCAGCACCGTGCGGCTTTTTGTGCGCAGCGCCGGCGGGGCATTGTGACCGCGTCGACCCGACAAACGGCTTCTGATTGACTCTAGACGTCGTTAGCGACAAAAGCAGCGCACGGCCGCGCTGACACTGCCGCCGCGCGCCTGTCGGTGCGGCTTTAATGGCGCGCGTGCTGCCAATGTGGTCTGGTCAGTGGTTAGGGGTCGACAGGGATCAAAATGGATCGGTTGAGGTCACGAGGTCATTGGTCATTTTCACATTTAGATAGACAAGTTGGACGTGTTTTGCATAGAAACGTCTGCGGTGAGTTGGTTGCAGTACTTATATAGAGTTTTTTTTAGCTCTCACCTTCAAATCATCGTAGCAACGATGTAGATAAAAATGACGAAGCCGAGGTGCAGTGAAGAGACCTCCCACATGTTTTCATAATGGGTTAGTGGGCTAGTGCTGGAACGGATAGGTCGTGGGTTCAAATCCGCCCCGTCGCCTGCCCTGTCATTACGACTCGCGGTTTCCTGTGACTGTCAACGTAACAGTTATGCAGTAAAACATCGGTAAGGAATATACCCAGCCGTGTTATTACGATCCATAAATACTGCCGCGCCGAACACCGTTGGAATCAATTGTTCAGTGGAAGCGCTTAGTCTGATCCGACCACAGTTTCACCGTCATTGACGACCGACACGCACTTCCCAGCCATTTTACCTCCGTCTAACATCTATTTCAGCAACTCTTCAACCACAGAAACAAGAACAGAACGTGCAGAAACAAGTGCATAAACATCCGACAGACACCTAATCTGTTGAACAAATCTGGCGGCTCAGAATGCGCTGTTTGGTGACAGGGGCACACCGTCGGTCGTTCTCTCGGCACGCGTCCTGGGCCTCCGGTCCCTCCCAGGGGATGGGGGAGTGTCGGAAAGTGGAAACACACACCGCTCTGGGCCGACGTTAGAAATGGCAGTTGTCCGCCTGTCGGCACGCTAAATAAATCAAACCGAGCTGTGATCAATGTGAACCCCACGTGCTCCCAATGAGGCCCAAGCCGGCTAGAGATTGAGGAAACTATGTCGAGTAGGTATAAATGCTGTTGTCAGCTGCATGCTACACCTTGTTGTTGACTTTGTTTTCTTGATTGTTGCACCATGTTGAATAGAGGCTTCCGGGTTAAGCACGACATATTTGTGTTTTCAGATGACTTATGTAGAGTTGTCAGCAGTTGTGTGCACGAGACACAGTTGATGCTGCATGTTTGCATCTCAATTATCATGCAATTTCTCAGGTTTGAGTGAACTGACACGATAACGGCGAATGCAATGGAGGTCGTTACAGGGTTAAGCTTATTGGAAGTTGGAGTTGAATCCATAAGGCTATAAAAATATCTTGGCATGGCTTTGCTCAGAATTCAGCAACTTAGTACCACGTGACGCATGTCAAGCAAAATTCTCCCCAGCACTTCCACATGTCTGCAGAAATGCGCATTACCGAGTCGGACAAGAACGTCGAGAATAGCAGCTGTCGGCATTTGTGTGAAGTTGTCTTGTTCTCAAACTTTATCACGGACGACATTTGTAAAGTTGGCCTCATTTAAAACATAATTCCAAAGGACAGCACGATTGTCTGACTAGCAGAATAACAAAAGGTAACGACATCTTTTCTTAAGAATCAGCAAACTTGTCGACAACTTTGTGCTGTGCTCGCTGGGATTCACAAGTAAGACCGAAAAAGGCTGGAAGTGCATGGCTGGGATATTATTTTGATTTTTCCTATCATAGGTGAAGTCGAGAATGTATCATGAGCGAATATGTCACTCTTAGAAATCATGAATAGCAGGACGTTACATCACTATAAAAATCCCTGCACAAGTGTCGTTTTCATCTCAAATTAATTTCGTCTCTCTATTTAGCCGTTGACCCTGTGTCCCGCTGGCAACCTCCCTGGCTGACCCCAGTATCGTGACATCTCGCGGCGGTCGGCGACGGAGCGTCTCTCGTCTTCAGTCGGCCGCGAACGGCGCCAAGACAGCCGTGGCCGGCCTCAGCCGCGATCGGCGCCTCAGTCACGACCGGCCTCACAGCCGCGACCGGCGCATCACAGCCGCGACCGGCGCATCACAGCCGCGGCAGGCCTCACAGCCGGGGCAGACGTCACAGCCGCGGCGGTCACAGGGGTCAGAGAGACAGCAGGTCAGGGAGGAGCAGGGGATGGTGTCTGGGGCTGAGAAACAGCCCATATGGAGCCTTCAGTAGTGGAGCGGTTTGTTGTGTGTCTTGTCAAAATGTCATACAGCAACAGTTGCACACATTACTTTAACGCATAACAATAAATGAACATCATTTGGTTCGATAACATTTATTGTTAAAACGAAGTATTTTTACGGGATATGCTTAAGCATTCCTATATTTAAAGCTTAAATCGCAATTCATACAAACGATAATCGATGCTAGAGCTAACTGATGAGGCGATCTCAGCGAATTCGCCCGTATAATCTGATGATCATGTTTTGACACCGTGCCAACGAAGTTGACAGGTAACGTCTCGCATATAACCACAAGCACCACTTGACAAACCTTTAACGATCGCCCTCAGCCGGAAGACGACACAGGCCTGGCCCTAAGCTGGCTTTCTAGTTATATGACCCTCATCGCCACTGGATTAGACCTTCATACAAGCCGGCCCTTGTATGCTAATTGCACTTCTTTGTGTTGAGGTCGAGCCTTTCAAGTAAGACAACTACAGCAGCCATTCAGTGGACCAGAATGTAACCGGTTAAGGTCGATAGTCAGTGTCTTACTGTTCACTAACAAGTAATTAAGTTTCAGTTTTAGAATGTGAAAAACACATTTGTGGTCTGTACGTGAAAAAGCCTCCTCCGTCGTACAATATAACCCAGAGAGGTCATGGAAACAAAGGCTAAGTGAACTAACCCCGAATAATAATCGTTTAATTATGCTAGCAGTAAATGAAGCAATCCAGAAGGTTACCGCCGTTATAATCACCGGAACTATGCACGGCGGCGGTCGGAGTTATGGCTGGTTACCTAACCCGACCGTCAACGCTGCATGCTCCGTGCGTGAACGAGCTGTTTGCCTCGCCCAGCACTTCATTTTCGACACCAGCCCGGCCAGTTCTCACTAACGAGCTGTAGGGCATTCACTCAACCGACCAATCCCATGGCCATGTCGCACCGATTTGCAACGCACACCCGCTTTACATGAAATCTGGAGCAAGCCGGGCAGCGACAGAGTCGAGTGGTGAGTGGTGAGACCTTGACCTGAAACCTCATGAGCCTACACCCCCGAAAGCTGACACGGTGGTGTGACATGAGCCGAAAACTGACACCGAGAACATGACACCATCTGACACAGACTACACGACACTGAGTTGGAGCAAATTTTATGAGGCAACACGCTTTTATGGATGCATCTTTTGCCCGAGTCGTGATCCCGTGAACGCGAATTTCTTTGACCGATAAACATTATCTTGAATCTTTTTAATGTTATCGTCTCGTAGGAATTTGGTGGCCCCGTCAAGTAGCTGGTAAGGGAACCGACATAATTTCCTATATGTATGGAGCCATGAAGAATCATCCACACCTAAGCAGCTGCTTTGTGTTCACTGCCTCCCTTGACGCTCAAAACCACATGGCCACTCCTTTGCCTAGATCGATCCAGAGACCATCTCGCCTTATACCAATGGGCCACGACACCGTGCTCCATGGGCCCACCTGTCGATAGAGCTCGCTGAACGACTTACCCGGCGCACGTGAGACGGTAATGGCGCACCAGAGATCGGCACACGGCGGCAATTAGCCGGCGCGACACTGCGCCATAATTGAGCCGTGACGGAGAGCGAAGACTCGGGGCACTCGTTAGCAAGGCTGAGGGGTGACCGACTCCCCTTTCCTCCATAACTGATTCCCTGAGCCCATTGGCATTGGAAGAAAACAGGACACGCATGTCTTAGGGCCCATGTGGTGCGTTACTTGATTAAATGACTACTGAATTGAACATGCCGTCTTTCATTCAGTGTATTCTCAATGTGACATCACTCAAGACAATCTCCTCACTCGAACCATGAGCAATGCGCGCAAAATATTTGCAACGCTTGCAGATTGACATAAATACGCATGCCAACATAAATATTCAGACATATGCCGAGATAAAAATAATTTCCCATATGCATAGGTTTCATATGGCGCAATTTCGGACATTTGGAGCTTTGCGCACTTACTGAATATACCACCTCCACCCACGGCGGCTGCTCACACAGCCCGGCTGAGCCCCGACAAAGTGGGATATAGGCCGACTCCGGGAGGCTCTGTCTGACGAGGGCCACTTCTGGACGGTGTAATACAGCCCACCGAGCGGCTCTTCAGCCAGCAATATCCCCGGCGCTGTCCTCTGCTCTGGCCTGCTCTCGCTATCGTCTCTCTCCCCCCCCTCTCTCTCTCTCTCTCTCTCTCTCTCTCTCTCTCTCTCTCTCTCTCTCTGTGTGTCTGTACGCGTGTCAGTCACATAAATTTGTGATATAAAAGCATAACTAAGCTCAAAATTATAATATTCGATGTCCAGTACCCCAAATTTGTTAATTGTTATGCTTATCTTTTTCAGACCGGGTGCGCTTTCCAAGGTAGGTGCGTGTTTGTTTGTTCATTGACCATTTGTCATTGGCTTCGTAGGTATATATGACCGTATAGCCACTTCCTTCACCGATTGCCTGCTAGAGCCCTCTGGTCACGACCCCTGACTCCTCAGTTGAGAGAAGTGTCTGCCTGATCGAGGTGGCGGAAGCGACCGCTCGGAATGAGAAGACGCCATGATGAATGAGAAGTCGTCGACGTGCACACTGTTGCAAATTTATTGCACGGCATTGCGCCGGACATATTGGGCGTGCGGTGCGCCGTCCCCGAGTGAGCTGCACGGACCGGCACGCGCTTCGTGCGGCGCTCTACTGCGAGACAAACGGCGTGCGCCACAAATGAATCACCTTACGTCATTGGTGGATCTATGCCAGCCTTTATCTATATCGACTGCTCCGGCCGCAACAAATGGGAGACTATCTTTCTTTATCGGCTACAGAAAGGATGGTGCATGATGTATTGGTAGTAATCATAAACTGAAATCCAATCAATGAAAGTCTTTGTGCTGCCGCCCTTTGTTTTGCATGAAATTATTGCGGTGCTTTCTGCGGGCATCGCATAGAATTTCATGGAACAGAGCTGAAGCACTGAGAGAGCATAAGGGTCAGATGGTCTGCAAAGACGGCAGGCAGCATCGTGTTTGCTTTTGCTTATCTGAAGCGAAAGGCCGACTCCCCAGCCAACTTTGACTCAGCACTTCTTTTATCAGATCCATCACTTGGCCAGCGTTATTCCTTGTCTCTAGACCAGCTCGTGAGCCAAAGCCAATTCCTTGCCGACACTCACTCTCCAATTGGATTATGCGAAAAACACATCTTGGCGGGGTTCCTGCAATGATAACCACGTGTCAGTTCCCTTGTGACACCCAAACGTCGCCCATCAGTTTCACTCCATACGTCAGCGGCTAAAAATTCCTCACTCAACTGCCGATGTCAGCGCAACAGATTAATACCTTAATCCTGGAAGCACTCAGCGCTCCTGCCAACTGTCTACCGATGCACTTCAGCACCGCCTGCACAGCCTAGACGCGGGTGCCTTCGGAAATGTGGGCTAAAAAGATTGAAGGAATTATCCGGAAATCGCTTCATCGAAATGGACTTGCGGGTAATTTACAAGCCATATGCATATATTCTTGCAGGCATACACACCATCTTGGAAATATATTTTGCTCACCTAGCTTCTTATTTTTGACCTCCTAACACCTGGCCTCCTACCTCTCACCTTCTCATTTTCCTCTGCTCACCTATTTTCTTTTTAAGACCTCGGACTCGCGGAGTGAGGCGAGTGTGTTCCATGGATGACACCATCTATCACGCCAGACTGGTCCGTTGATCCGGCACCGTGTATATCCGCGGTCAGAGCCCTTTTGGTAAGAACTGCGACGCCTCGTGGCGTACTTACCCCCACCCGCGCACACGTGTTGATTTGTGGGCCCATTTGACGGCCGGTTAGCGGACCTGTCGGGCGGCGAATTTAGAGCCGGCTGTCACTCAGACGCCTGGGCGAAGAGAGACTGCTTAGAGTCGGCACGCCTCTGAAGTGACGAACGGGCTTACAAACTGAGTCAGACAGTTTCTGAGAGGCATTCTGACGTCAGTTGGGGGGGGGGGGGGGCGATCAAAGAACTGCTCTTGACACTGAGCGATCTGATCTAAGAAAAATAAAAATTGTCATGGTGCCAAGAGTTTCAGCGATATTGTCTAAATGAAAAGTCGTCACAATAATGTTTTCACCTTGTTGTCGGGTCGGGAGGACAAATACCTACATATTTAGAAAGCTGTGCTCGAAAGACGACAAAACTAGAAGCCATCCAAGATTATCTCAGTCTAGCGTTGATGAACAACGATGACCTATTGCTTCTGTCGCCGAGGGCTTACCCAGCAGTCAACATGGCTGCAACACCGCCACCGATGGTAAGCACATTACTTTCCAAAGGCAGCCGAAAGAAAATGCAGGCCTCAAACACTACCACAACACCATCTTATTGCCATCAGCGAGCCTGCTCGGTCACTGAGCCCCGGAGGTGAACACGACCGCAGAACCTTGCTACCACTTCATCCAGCCGTCTGGTATCATCCGGACTAACCTCAAATGGTGGCCGCAGCTGTCTCGGCTTTCATCCATCCTATCCTAACCCTCGCACGACCAGGCCATTTCTCATAACACGAACGACCAGGGGGGGGGGGGGGGTTGTTACGACCCCCCCTGGCGTTTCGAAACGGAAGGTCGTAGAGCTTAGCGGAAAAAAACAACGGATTGCTCTCAACGAGATCTCGCGATTGGTGGCATATTTTTGGTCCTAGGTCAACATTTGACCTACTTATGACCGGTCAAAGGTCAAATTTTCGGAAAAATCTAACTTTTTCAGATTTCCGCGCCGATTGCGGCAAAACGGTAAGAGATATCGACTTGAAACCTTCACTATCGTGATCCTTGATCAATTCTCTATCGTTTGGTGCGTATTTCGATGTCATAACTCTAAAAATGATGCGTTGGGAGCATCGGAAGTCTGCAAGGTCATTTGTGCATTGGGTCACGTCAGGCGTGTGACGTCACTGACCTGACCCTGACCCAAAATGAACTACAA
Organism: Amphibalanus amphitrite; assembly: GCF_019059575.1. Taxonomy (NCBI): domain Eukaryota; kingdom Metazoa; phylum Arthropoda; class Thecostraca; order Balanomorpha; family Balanidae; genus Amphibalanus; species Amphibalanus amphitrite. The sequence goes on from NW_024881680.1 coordinate 869,667, forward strand.
GAAACAACCGACGATGCCTGAAATGGATAGCAAATTCGAATTCAGGGCATCAAAATACCCCGAAAAGGCATACAAGTGCAAGAAGTCATTACAGGTCAACCGAGGTCACTGACCTGACCTTGACCTTTAGTAACCTTGAAAAGGTCAACGGACATTGTGCCAATGTCAAATCAGCCAGTTATGGTTCTAAAACAATCCATCAGTGTGTCAGGTCAGTCGGCATTTATACCAATGTGAAGCAATCTCCAATTTAGCGTAAATCTGGCCGGAGGTTGTTCCCTTTATGACGTCATAACTCCGTGACCTGACATGACCCGATCAATTTTTTTTCGGCAAAAGATGCGCAAAGGTTGCCCCAGAGGGTATTGAAAATTTCAGCCCGCTACGACAAGCCGTTTAGCGTGCACTTCGAAAAAACCTCAGGGGGGGGGGTTGATACAACCCCCCCCCCTAGGCGTTCTAGGGCTAAAGGTTAGACGGTACCCCGCTGTCAATATCCCGTGACCGTCACCGTCTCCTCTTTGTTTCTGACTCTGTCTCTGTCTCTGCATCAGTCTCCTCCGTCTCCGTCTCCGTCTCCGTCTCTGTCTCCGTGTCCGTGTCCGTGTCTGTGTCTGTGTCCGTGTCCGTGTCCGTCTCCGTCTCCGTCTCCGTCTCCGTCTCCGTCTCCGTCTCTGCCTCCGTCTCCGTCTCCGTCTCCGTCTCCGTCTCCGTCTCCGTCATCACCGTGCACGCACCAACTGCTATAACTAAGGCAGCTTTTTACCGTTGCACGATCTGATTGCTAATTGATCACGATGTTAGGGGTGGCATAATGAAGGCAGCCTGTGAGCGTGAGACAGGCCGCTCTCCAAACAGGGGCGGACGGCGTGGCCGGTCCGCCGGGCGGCTCAGTGAGCCGGGGCTGCCCTGAGGGACGGCTCAATGAGTTGAGCCGGCTCAGAGCCGTGTGTGGGACGATGAATGGGACTGGGCGAAGCGCTAGGAGCGTGCGGTGGGCGCGGCGGGACGGAACTGGGGACTGTGAGGGGTCGACAGAGAAACAGAGCACTGAATGTGACTGTGCCGCGGGCCGAGGACGGTAAACAGTGCAGTGGGCACTGCTAGGTAGGGGAGAGTGGGGCAAAGCGGCCACCCTAACGTTTGTAACGATGCCGACGCTTGAATTTTAAACTTGGAAAGATTCTTTCTATACCAATGTGATCCCTATTAAATTGTCTTTTATTCCAACTGCGTTTCATTTCCAAAGGCGTTCACATATGGGAGATATTGACAAAACTTTAAACCTATAGCATATTGGCCACTTTGCCCCATCCCTGAGGCAAAGCGGCCACTGGCGACTTCTCAAGTCCCGATATGAGAAACAGAATAGTTGCCTCATGCACGACTAGGGTATTTGATGGTGACAAGGTTTAAGGGAAGATGGATGTTTACTTTGTTATCTTCCCACCTATTGCTAAACAAAGAAAGAATTTTCTTGGAAAAACATTTAATTGCATAATTTGGTAACTCATGTAACCGAAAAGTGGCCAAGATGAATGCATGACGACACATTTGAATATAAATAATGTTTTTATCCAGATGGAAACAACTTATGGCCAATTGGGGGCTGGCCACTTTGCCCCGGCCGCTTTGCCCCGCGCATACCGTCCGAGACAAAAATATTCCAGCTCAGCTATTAGTGGGGTAAAAAGCATTAAAATTGGTAGAAGGCATGTACGATAACCACGCAATGCATGGACAAAAACGCTTATAAAAATTCCAAACGGTTATAGAATAAAATAACATTTAAAAATTGTAAACATAATTGGTAACCTGGCAAGAAATGCTTTTCCGTGTTTCACAGAACAATGGCGATGGGCCTGAAACCCCGGTCTGGCTCATTCGAACGACCGCAAAGAGAAGTATAATTGGAAATCATAAATTGGAACTGACGCCAGCTGTGGAGGGCTAAAACGATGGATGGCCGCTTTGCCCCGGGTGGCCGCTTTGCCCCACTCTCCCCTACAGTACAATACGTCACCTTTGATCAATAGCCATAAGCTTGCAAAAATGACTTCATATTTGAAATATACAAGCAATAACCTTCTTAGATGAATGAAACGCGACTTGCGAAATGTGATGCGGCTTAGAAAGGACATACGCTAAGCGTTGTTTACCGCATTTGCGGTAAGAGCTGACGTAAGTATTCTCTGCTTATTATCCATACACAAATTTGCAGCTTGTAAGACGACAAAGTATATATATTCTTACAACGAAAGCCCCATTGTTTGGACGTGGTTCCGTGTTCTCGAAGACATAAAACAATACGCTGCAGCTGCTGTTGGTCACTTGGCTTGTCCATGCGCTGGCATTTGAAATTCCCTCTCTCTCTCTTTGCCAGTGTTAGAGGTCACATGCAACACGGGGGTCACTGCAAGGGTCGCATACACTCTAGATGACGAAATTTCCAGACGACACCTCCTGCCGACAGTGACGGAGTAGCTACCGACTCAATACGATGTAATGGTAATACGAGACGAAATCGGGATAACGTAGACGGTCTCTCGTCTCGGCTGGAGCCCATTTGCGTAATCCGTTAAGCGTTCCAGTCCGATTTGGTCGGCTAGTCGTCAACAGATAGCATCGTCCAGCTAAGATGACAAGCTGCCGCAATTAAGCGGCTTTCCATTTTCCAACAACCGTTTGGTAGCAGGTCTGTCACCACTTCTGTCATCGCCTCTACAGTGCCTCTATCACAATCGCAACGTGTCGTTGAAGCGTCAACGCCAACGCTACATTCGTCCGATTCAAAGCCAATTTGTTCTAGCCTTACCAGACTAAGCACTGCTGGCCATACGTAGCAGTGCTCAGGTTCATAGACCTTGCATGTTGTCTTATTCTCGGCCGCAGTATCGTTCGGTTCAACTTGTGCCATTGCGACATACTTATCGTGCCATCTCCAGTATATCAGTATTGCCACAGAAGGTTAAAGCTCGCGATGATGCCGCATCGAACCCATCCCAGGCGAATTGTTTCCGTGTTGTAGCCGTTTGCCCTTCGCGCATTTACATTACCCGTGCCGTTTTATTTTGATGCATGCTTTGCTCTTTCATGGCATTCCGTGTTACTCCATGTGCTATTCCGTGCCATAGTCCAGCGCGAGCGGTCGGATGAGTCGGACATCGGTCCATTCCGACTGCGCGGCACAGGAAGCCAGCCAATTCGACGGTATCGGCGCGGCGTGCCTCAATGAGATCCCACCGGCCGTCCCGCCGGCTGGTGGTGTAGGTGCCGGCGGCGGCGGCGGCGCGGCGGTGTGCCGCTCTGCCACCTAGTGGCGGCCGTCAGTCGCTCGCCGAGTGCCGTGTGAGGAGCAGCCGCGGGGGGCCGCCGAATTGAGTCGACGGCGAGTGGAGTGGAGGGAGTAGTTTTAGCACGCGAGTGCCGGGAGGAGAGTAGTGGGTAGTG